>NC_141603.1:11633613-11748613 GCF_047967505.1 Dipteris shenzhenensis | reverse complement strand
ATCGCCACTAAGCCTAGTGCACACAAGATCAGTAGAAGAACTAAGGAGGCTCAAAGCACACTAAATAAAACATGAGAGGGAGATTGCAAATCTATATCTCTTGCAATGTGTATTCAACAATACATGATAGGCTTCTTATATAGAGAGAGCCTTTAGAATAGTCAAACCATGTGGGATCCTCTCATCCACATCTCTCCTTGTGGATATCCTCAATCCACATCTCCACATCATGTAGTCCACATCCTAGGGTGGCTACTTTAATTCTTTCCTTAGCACATACCTTAGCCTTTAATCTATGTGCTCATGGCACCATATCTCAACACCCTAGTGGTAGCTTTCACATAGTGTTGTCATGGGTAGACACTCTCGCCTGTCCATGGGCAGCCTCTCGCATAGAGCACCAGACCGCCGCCTCCAGCATGGAGTTATCCTCATCACACAGTTGATGATACACTAGTCACAACTTTGGATGAGATTGGAAAGAGAACCTTCTTCAACCATTCATTGCCACAGAGTATGTACCAGTCTATGATGTAGACTCGAGCCTCATTGGCCTTGAGAGATTACATGTAGATGTTTTAGATGTTAGCATGGATCAGCCCATAGTTTTTTATTATGCACACTTCTCGGTAAGCCCTCAACATGAGACACATTTGGTAGTAAGCCCTCAACATGAGGCAAATTTGATAGAAAGTCCTCAGGACGAGGTAGTCTCATCTACATCAGCACAGTTTGATTCTAGTGATGTACAACCATCACATTTATGCATGGATCCGACTCCATCCTTTGCCACAAATGCGAATACTTAGTAGGAGTTCACCATTGATCATGCAATTATTCAATAGGCAAGTCCTCAGTATGAGGCACTCACATCTTTTGCCGCATGCAGAGATATATGTCATAGTGCATTCAGCTCTTCAGGTGATTCCATTCCAGCATCCATCACTAATGCTTTCACCTCCAACATAGAGCTTACCTTAGGCTCAGTTCCATTTAGCCGTTCAGATCAATAGATCAGTCTACATGATATTTCAGCATTGACTCAGTCATGCCACATTGCACCACCAGTGATCACCACCTCTTTCAAACAATAGATCATTCCTCAACATGAGGATACCTATGCATCAGTGTGGTCCTACCACAATGCAATGGACATTATCAGGTTCATCCATAGCACAGCCTAGGGAGACTCAGTGTTTCATCATGAACTTATGGCTGTCATATACAATCGATACTTTATGTAAATCAGTGGTTGAATCCATGACTTCACATTAGTCCCTTCATTAGCATTCGGCACCTCATAAGCCTCAGGTACCTCTTATGCATTTTCAATTGTATTTCAGGCTTCTAGGCCTTTCTACTATCAGCTCCTTCTTGACGAGCCTATGATAGATGCTACATCCGATGCCAATGGATGTTTAGCTATGCACATCAGATGACCTTTAGCTCATGATAATTGAGCATATAGGTTGGACATGTTCCTATACGTTGTTATTTCAACTATTTAGTGAATCTAGCCCTACTTGTTCTACCCCACACCCTACCACCCTCCCCTTTGTTAAGCCACCTCCCTCCATTATATGCCCCTATACTATCCCCACATGGTACCAATCAATAAAACGCCTTGAAAGTCCCACCCTACCACTTTCCCCTTGGTTAAGCCACCACCCTCCATCATATCCCCCAACACTATCCCCACATGATACCAATCAATAAAACCCCTTGCACATTCCCCATAGATAGAGAAAGAGGCAAACAAATGCTTAGGCTTTTGCCTTTGGCATGCCCAAAAAAAACTTATACTACGTGAACTTAGTAAAACACAAATTAATGCTAGCCTCCTCCCTAGTTGCAAAGGATTGCCTTCTTCGCAAGTTGCGGATGCCATATGCACATGTTTGGAATGAAATGCCCAATGATTTGGATAACTAGCTAGTTCATCTTACACAAGTCGATATCCTGGCATAATTTGGTTGTCAAAATCACTACCTCCCATGTTGTACGGGCCTATTCTTCAGCATAGTAGCGTATCATACCTGCACCTTCGGCCCTAGATTTTTAGCCCCTAGATCACTCTATCCACACCGACTATGCGGTCTTATTTGATCCCGCATCACATGGTAGAGATTATTCTACTATAGCATATCTTTGACATTGCTACCAGTTCTTTTGTGTTGGTGACACCCTTGTATGTCACAACCTATTAGATTGTTTTTCCATAGCTACATCGACTAGCCTCAAATCCGGATGCCTCTTCTTCAGAGCTGCTGCACAGTCCACGATGACTTATGACATGTTTAGCCTCGACATGTTCAATACGCAGCCATACACACCATCATTCATGCAATCATCTTTCGATTGACCAATTTTTGATCTAGGTGGACTTTACTTTCGGCATATTTCCTTCCTCTTCCCTTTGGCCTATCTTCTGGCTTTTATTCCCAAAGGCAAAGGATGACCCATAGCTTAAGAGGGGGAAATGCACATTTATGTACATGATCGTAAGTTGTACTCATTATACATGCTTCCACTACATAGTCATTGTGTTGACATACGCACATACTACTTTGATTTATTTTCAATTTTCGTTTCAGTTTTGGATGCTGTCATATGCACCAAACAAAATCCACAAAAGGACTTGTACATGTACCCTCTACTTACCTAGTGCAATTTAAGAGGGGGTGTTAAGGATGGTGTAAATTGCACCATCCACATAGGGCATAGGGGCAAACCCTAACCCTAACCCTAACCCTAAGGGGTTCACTTGTATATCTTCATGTTCATGTTCAATACACTTAGTGTACAGGTAGCTATATCGTGTGCACTCCTCTCTCTCTCTCTCCCTCTCTCACTTTTGCTATCATCTCTCTCTCTCTCTCTCTCTCTCTCTCTGATGATAACTTAAAAAATCTATAGCAAGTGTTAAAAAGTGCTAAAAGTGAAAGCAAGTGCTAAAAAGTGATAGAATATGCTAAAACATGGAAAAGTGCCAAGAAAGTACTCAATGTTACTAAAAAGTTCTCTCACAGTGCTGAATCAAGTGGCTCAATTGGTATGGTGGTCTCTGCCATAACATTACTGCCCTCGCCCCCCCCTCCCACCCCCCCCTCTCTCTCTCTCTCTCTCTCTCTCTCTCAGGGGGTCACTATGTATAAACCTCTCTCTCTCTCTCAGGGGGTCACTATGTATAAACCTTATATATCATGTGCATTCAAGGTCTACTCGTAAGGCCCCTTATCTTTAAATTTATCATGAACAAAACACACCTTTTTATTGTGAATACCCCCTTTATATGATACCTTTCTATAGGTAAAAAATGGGCAAAAAGGGATACGAGAATATCCTTTTAGTGTTTACTGACATGCTATGCTATGCTGCTGCCTCCATGCTCCCACTACTTTTGAGACCATGGCTCGTGTTCTTTGTTTTGATGGCACTACTCAAATGGTTGCATCTGCTACCTGTGATTCAAGCTAGCTACTCAGTAAGAAGGCAATTATCCTAGCATTGTCTCTCCCTATGCATTTGTTGGGCAAAAGTATATCTCATTGCCATTTGGACATTGCATCATTGGTTTCCATGGGCTTTCACATTCACTGTATTGTCTACTATATAGATGACATTTTTCTGACCTTTTAATGGCTTCATTTCTGTGAACCATTTGTCATGTGAGATGATGCACTGCTGTTGATGTAGCAAGGATCCTGTTCCACTTGGTCAACTTGATAGCTATAATCCTCTTTGGGATTGAAATCAGTGTCTAGGTGCACTGTATCATTCTGATGCATTTCCTTGCTTGCAAGAAACATATTCCCATGTTCATTTGCAAAATGACTGTGACTAGAATGTCCACCACGAGCTCGGGCAATGGCAAGATCTGCTATTGGTACGAAAATTGTTTGTGTAGGTGTAGATGCCGTTGTAGATCCCGTTGCTGGTGCTCTGACAACAGATGGAGTAGAGCTACTTGTGGCTGGATCGGCCAATGGTCTAGGTGTAGACCCATTGACATACTCCCATTTGTCCTGAAGTACAAGAATTTCTCCATGCGGTATTTCCATGTACCATAATTGGAGTTGTCTAACTTAGCAAATGCCTCCAGATTGAGGTTGCTAGTTGACATGGTGCAAGAAATGTACTCAAAAGTGTCGTGAAAATCTCTATATGAATCAACTATAAATACACTGACTATGCCAAGTGAAATCTCTGAACCGTCGGGGAAGATCGAACTACAATATATAAAATCTGATCTGTATTACAAGGCTTGTGGCAATGATGCCGAGAATAGCCAATAGGCTTTACAAGGCTGAAATGATGTGCACAATGCTGTGAGATAGCCAAATAGGCTTTAAAATGGTGGCATGTGTGTTTGAAATCAAATGCTATCTGCCCACATTGAAACAATCTGCAATGCCTCTGAACTCTGAAGTCAACTCACTGAACTGATAAACGTAAGGTTTCAGGTAATGTAATGATGTGAAACCGTATGTGAGTGTATGGACTGACTCCGAGTAGGTACTAATTGAGAATTTCGGGCATGGCTTAGATTGGCAACTTGGGGAAATTCAAAGCGTCCCCTCTATGGCGATATAGTCTACTTTGATCTAGATCTATACCAACCGTCGATCGATGAAAGAACAACAAATAATTTCTTTTCTTTTGTTCTTTTTAAGTGCTGGGTCAGATGCGTCGATGTAGAGGCAAATGTGCATAAAGGAAGTGGTTTTGTTGGTGAGGCTCAAATGTGAGTAACTTGTGCTGAAATGTGTGCATGATGTGATGAGCACGTAGAGCACAAAAAAACAAGCGACTTTCCTTTTTGGAGCGCCCTCAAATTCTTGCTAGATTAAGAGATACGACCTGATCTAGGTGGAGGGGCAAAAGGAGTGCAAATGGTGCTCAATGATGATGTGTCAATGTGGGTCACATGCAGTGTGATGTGGCACTGTGCCTAGCAAGAGGTGTGCCAGCGGAGCCCTATGCTGAGATGGCAAGAGTGGTCACGTGAAGTGACTGTGGAGCACTGTTTGTGCCTGTAGAGGTCAGTGCTGTCTGGATAGCTGAGGTGGCACTGATGATGTCAGTAGATGATGTGGCGATGATGACATGGCACTGATGATGTGGTAGATGACATGTTAATGATGCCATGGTTGATGACATGGCTGTGCTGATATGGCAGCTAACGTGGTATGCTAACGTGGCAACTGACGTGGCTGATGAGCTGGTAGGGTGAGGTGGCAGATGATGTGGCTACCACTGTGGCAGAGATGACATGGCAGTCGATGATGAGACGGCAAGCTGAGTTGGGGTGATGATGTGGTAGATATGGTCTACCACGTGGCAGATAAGGGTTGACATGTGTCAACCTTGACTTGGTTTCTATGCCGTGATGCTTGGACCAACATCAAGTTATTGGATGCATCTATTGCCATTGGTACGGAAGATTGACAAAGAGATGCAATTCCTCCTCACATATTTGATATTCACATGAAGTCTCCATATGGTAGAGGTAATCTATCTAGAAGCTTGAAATGTTAATTATCATTAGAAGCATGTTATTTTGATACTTGGGACTGATACCCTCGACCAACTGGTCGAGCGTCTTGCACTTGATACACGCTAGGATTGTCCCCGACCTACTGGTCTAAGGACTCTGCCATGAGTAAGGAAAATTGGACCACCCTCCACTAACTAGTTAGAGAGGATTGATACTTTTACTTTATTTTTCACTTACTGGTTAGAAAGGATTAATGAGACATTGGTATATCCATTTAAGTTTATGATTACGGTAGTCTGACCCAATTCATTGTGATGGGCGGACTATTGCCCTCACTTGGATTGTGTGTCGGACCTGCGGGAATGTGGTCGGTGGGAAACACACACACACACACACTTCCCCTTGGGGTCCCTTGTGATTTTTGAGTATGCATACTCATCCCCCTAGGGGACTTGTGTAAAGCCTATGCATGAGAACACTTTAGAGAAAGATTTTGGGGTACATTATTGGCAACATCCCCCACAAAAAGAACTTGGACTTGTGATTGGGGGTTTAATCAGTTTGGAAAAGGTTATGACCAACTGTGCATGGTCATGGTCATGGGAAGATCCTTATGAGCAACCATGAATACTCATGGTCATGGGAAGATCCTTATGAATGTCAATGACATAAGTGAGGTTATAAACATTTTCATTGAAATATATTGTTGTATTAGAGGCGTAATATGCATGGGATATTTATCGGACCTTGGATACCAAAATATCCATTGGACAATCACTTGGATCCATGATATCCCTTGGACCATTATTGGAGAGGACTAAGTACACTTGATTGAAGTGTGTTGGGACCACTCAGAGAATTTATGGTGGGTTAAGCAAGGACTTAGCATGTAAATCACATGGCCTTATTAGTGGATGATGGTCCAAAATCTTGACAGTTTCTATCAGTAAGAAATTAAAAGCCATGAAAGGTATCCAAGGCTTACCCTCCATCCAAACATAGTGTCTTCACACAGGCACATAGGGGCTTTGGAGCATGGAATTCTACCATCTTTGCAGCAGCATCAACTCAACTTGGAGGATCGTGCTCGTCTCCATTGTGCAGGTACTCAATAGACTGTGCTCTTTTTCATTTTGTATAGGAGCCATTTCTCTCCCCCCTCAGACTTCCCTTACGTTGATATTAGACTAGTGGGTTGCCTTTCTCCTCTAAGCTCCTAATGTCGCATGAGAGGATGATAACCAGGCCCAAACACTTCACGATAAGTAGGAGTAGGACTATTTGGAATCCATGCAACTATTAGAGCAACTCTATATGTTGGACTTGACACTCTAGCCTCCGGTCGTGGGCATTTCTGCAAGCCTAATCTCTCTAAGTGTCATGAAGCTTGTGTCCGCCTATCTTCATTTGGCTCTCAAATATTGGGGAGGATGCTTGTTGAGTTACGGGTGGTGTTATTTCCCTATGTGCGCAATGCTTATCGAGAGTAAAAATCGAGTACCCAAGGAAACATATACTTGGATGAATCCCGCATACTTTGTTTGGGACTACACAGACAGGGAATGGATCATCCACTATGATAGCTCTTCATATAATCTGTAGGTGACTGGGTCATCCACGCAGACCCTCACAGAACTAAGCTGGAAATTGGCTATGCAATAGAGTGCTTGCATTCGGAGCTAGTTTTCGCCTTTTGAGTACCACTAATTGCCTTGATCACCTTGTCTACTACTTGCGCCTGAGTATTCCCTCACCTTGATTGCCTTGTCTACTGCTTTTTGCCTTTATATATGTGACTGTGTGGGTTTGTTGTGATGCAAAGTTGTAGGGAGCAATGTCGTGATAGAATAATTATAGTATACTTTGTTCTTGTAGCATATATGGGCTCCATGAACTCCGTGTGTCTACCAACAACAATTGTTGCACCTTAGAACCCCAACCAGGAATTTGTTGCATTCCTTATGATCGCATTAGGGAGCCTTGTGCTACTTCGGACAAGGGAGCGGCGCTAATTTTCCTTTTCTCTGGATGAATGATTAGAGCTTGACTAGATTGTCTATGTCTGCTACTCCCATTTGTGCGCTTCATTCCAATCTCTACTAGTTATGATCATCTTTTGCTGGCTGCAAGGTTCCTTTTGCTTTAGGGAGATATTAAAGGCCCTTCTCAGAAATCTCTGGTATTCTTTGTATAGAATTCACTTGTATTCTATGTAAAGAGCTTTGGAATCCACTTTTCAACTTTTGCCAGGCCATATATTGAATTATGTCTCTAGGATCACGACTCCAAAGGCCTTTTTGTGTCAACAAATCAATAGCTGTCGCCCACAAGGCATGAGTGGCAGCTCTGCTATTTTGCAACATTTGTGAGCCCACTTGGATGCATTGCAACTCTATATATAGGAACGTTTTCCTACAATAGTAATGTGAGCTCTATATGGAGAGATTCATTCCAAGCATCAACCAAGCATCCTATCCATTCTTTACGCCTCAGAGCCTCCTCACTACTTACGTATAGGTATTGAGTCATTTCTTGCATGGGGGCCTCCCGAGTTATGCTCATCCATGAATAGCACATGCTTCAAAGAGGATGGGTACTTGGGGAGTGAAAAAGCTATTCTACTTGTGAGCATGAAAACACACACACACACACACACACACACACACACACACACACATCCCCTTGGAGATCATGTTGTCCTCCAGTTGATGGTTGGGTGATGATGTGTATTCTTGAACACTAGAAACATTTATACGTAATGGGAGAATTTTGCATTTATTAGACTTTTATTGTAGACTAGCCCAGATATGTTATTTGTAATGTTAGTTTTTTACCCCTTAGCATTTATTAATATGGGAACTTGATATATCCCTTAGGGTCCTTGTAACCTTTAGGAGGGCATAAGGAAGGAACTCCTAAAAACATTGGACTAATCAATAGATTGCAAACTTTTGCAATTACTATTGCTAGACAACATTGGAATATAGACACTCTATATATTAGTAGTTATATATAAAGATATAAAGATATAAAGAATATAGACACTCACCTTACAAGGCATTTATGGCCCATCTATTGGAGATAATGGGTAGTTAAGTATGGTGAGGGACCTATGGATTCAAAAGGATATACCGTAGAGGCATCTAGAGAAGTGACATAGGGATGATAGTCTAATTGGCATTTGGGAATTATTTATTAATGGCATCAATAGAGTACCCTCCCTACCACTATGATAAGAAAGTAGATAGTGAGATGGAAGGAATCCCATGGAGGGGATTTAATGAATGACTGCTCATAGAATTCAATATGTGCAATAACCCAATAAGTAATTGAGTGATTGCTCAAATTAGAGGTTATCTAATCTATGTATCCGATGGGCATATGATATGAATATAAAGATAAAGACTTTGGAACCCCAAGGTTGTATACCCACTGGATACAACAGTGACTATGAGAGGGCTTGGACCACACCCACGAGGAAATGGCAAGAATGGACTTTTAATGCTAGGGAAGTACACAAACTCCCACCAAAAGAAGGAATCCCCAATCACTAGGAATGTTTACAGAGCTCAAAATCTGTAAGAAAATGGAGGAGCTGTAGCACTAAACACAGTTTGGATTTAGCTTAAGAGGAGGAAAACAAGCTCAACGACCATAATCTCCACATGACTTTGCTATGAGTCCACTCATGAATATTGGAGGATCCACTAGGTATGGTGTATATAAGTCTTTGCCATACATAGAAATCTCTATATGAGGTCTTTTGTGGATTGCGCGCACCTTTGTCTCCACTAGAACAAGAAACTGAGTAAACATGATGGAAAGACTTACGTTCACAGCCACGACTAGCTACCTTAGCCATTACGAGGCTCTCCCATAAGTTCTGTTGAGATGATTCTTCATTTCAGTAACATCTGCTATTGTCATAAGCACACCGTCTACTTCTGCTACCATTTCCTTAAGTTGTACATCAACATTTTCAAGCGCACAAATACGGTCTTTTAGAAGTGTATTCTCAATCTATAATTCTCTCTAATCAGCTCCCATTTTGTCAAGTTGAATAAAAAACTCATCCTTCATTTCTTGCAGCCATGCTTTGATAGTAGACATACATTCTTGTTGTACTTTGACCTGCCCTGTCAATTTTTCTATGTATCTGTTTTGTTGTTCCTTGAAGCTGTGGTATTCTTTAGCCATCTCTACAACCTCTGCATGTGCATTAGCCAGCTCTTTCTCAAGTTCTATCTATTTGAGAAGGAAACTCTTTGCTAGCTCTTTTTCTTTTTGTAACTCCTATACTTGCTTTTGCAATTCCCGGTTCTTTTTTCTTTGCTGAGTCTTTCATTGTGATTAAGGCATGGTCTACCTCCATTGTTGACACCTCCTCATGTGTCCTGTTTGCCAATGTATCTGAGATCTAGGTATCCGAAAGAACAGTAAGTTTCAGTAGTGGTGAGAAACCACCTACCGGGCTATGTGGAGGAGTATTGAGTAGGATTCTCGGGAGGTCATCTTCGACTACACCCATGTCTATTTCACTACTGTGTTTGCTCTTGGATTTAGCTTAATCTTCCTTGTTGCTGGCTTCTCTGATTTGCTTGGGCTGGCAGATCTTTAAACTAACCCCTTTTAAATCAATACAACTCAGGCCAAAACATCTCTATATTGTATGAACAAGTCTTTTACTACTTGAAGCTAATCACCAATCACATGGGCACTAATTACCACTATATGTATTGTTTTCTTGCCACACTTGAGCCTACCTCTCTCACCAAAATACGACCCCAAGTCTTAAGCTACACTTATACTAGAAACAATGACACCGATATATGTGTAGGTGACAAAAAGCCTCAGAACATTGCACACCCTGCATACCCTGTTCACCCTACAAAAGCCATGGAATTTCAAGTAGGAAGCCCTAAAAATACAAGAGGAAGAAGCCCAACAAAAACAAGAAGAAGAGGATGCAAAAAGGAAGAAGAGGCAATTGAATAGCTAAGGGCAAGAGGGCATGCACTTAAGAAACTAGCCACTGAGGAGACCCCCTTGGTAGACCTCTCCCATGACCACATGCCTAGTTCACCCCCCCATCTAATTGAGGGTGTTGAAGACTCAGTCTCCACCTACGTGGCCAATAACCTAGGGTTAGCATAGGTTAGGATAAGTCAGTCCCATGGCATAAGGCAGTTACTAGTATGTAGTGGATACCACTTTCTGTAACTAATAAGTAGTGGGCTAATGCAGTAGTATGATGTTTTGTAACAAGGGCTGTTACTAAAAGATATAACTGACTGCATACTTATAATAGTCGGAATGGATCTGGACAGCTATAAAAGTCCTATAACAACCCATTTTGAGGTTGAGTTGTTGTTTATCTCTGCTAAAGCATAATACAATCTATCTGTTTTGCAAATTCACGAGTTCTCTGCTATTCTCTCATTGTTTAGTTTAGTCTACATGCAATCCGACTCCTGTCAGTCTCTTGTCCAATTCCTTGCACCTATTGCATTTGAGTTGATGTGTGTTTTGTGTTTTCATTTGTTGAATGCACTTTGAACACATTTGGCGATCCTCACAGCATTCATTCCTAGAGTCTCTAGTTCACGCTACTTCACGCTGATAACAATAGCAGAGATAGCAAAGCGACAATTCCACAAAAACAAAAGCAAGTCAAAGTAGAAACAATTGTACTAGATAATCTTCGTCTACGAGTACGCCACTCATACAAACCCACAACCCAAACGAACATGGTAGCGATGCTGGAGCGGTTTCATAGTTCACAAGTAGTTTGCATTACTACAAAAGTCGCATACAATTCACTCACATCGAATAGCCAAGTGCGAACGACCACAGAGGCAAGCTACAACCAATCAAGCTAGGCTGCATCAATATGGAATTCCTTAGATAACAACAGTCGAATTACCAGCAAGAAGAAGACCAACAACAGATGACAACAAATCAAGACAACAACAGTTGGATTACCGATGGAAAAACGATGGGCGATAGGCGACATCAAACACAACAGCAAGCAAGTACAACAAATACAATCCAACATCAACATGGAGTCACAATAGGTAGAGCAGCATTCGATGTTTCAAACTCAAGAACAATCAATCGACTGAAATCCCATGAGTAAAACTTTCTCCATTTATTTCATGGAAGGCATAGTCCATGTCAAAAAGGCCTAAGGAAGATATCTCTCCACATCACCTTGGTATTGCATACTTCACACGAAATAGAAGTCGGACAGAGACTGCATCACAAACAGAAGATCCAGATGACATTCTACACGACTCTGATTATATTCCAAGTGGCACAAGTTCCTCAGATAATTCACTACATAGCAGGGAACTGCATGAAGCACAAGGTGAATTACAAAAACTAATGCTGCCCATTCCTACACAAGAATTCCTACAAAGAGCACTTGCAACAAATATTGCAACTAATGTATTTGTGATTGCAAGACAGAGGCTGAATTTCAATCCCCTCCCACCACCTCCCAAAAAGAAGACCTCCCAAGTGCAAGCTAGTGCACCAATACAACCAAAGATGTAGAACCCACTAGTCAAAGCAGCCAAATTTACTGGCAAAGATAAAAAAGACCTTGACAGTCATGTTGGATAGTTTGAGACAAGATAGATAGCTAGTGGATTTGGACAATTGCCAGATGTCACCAAGTAACACTCTGATGCTCTCTGACATCAATGTGCTTTGTCTTGGAGTGATATACTGGATTCTTGGCCAATGCTTGAGCCAATTGATTATCACAATATATTGTTGTTGGCTTTGACTCATCAAAGTAATCTGTTTCTGATAATAGTCTTCTGAGCCATATAGCCTCACATGCACCTGTAGTGAGTGCTCTATATTCTGCTTTAGTCGAAGACAAAGAAACAGTTTGTTGTTTGTTTGACAACCATGATATAGCACCTTGACCAAGGAAAAATGCATATACCTTTGTCGATCTCCTGGTCTCATGATCTCCGGCATAGTCACTATCATAGTATCCATGCAATCGTGGATGACTTCCTCTGTATTCTATCCCAAACTGTCTTGTACCTCTGATGTATCTCAAGACTCTTTTGGCTGCATTCCAGTGAGACTGTTTTGGATTTTCCATAAACTGTGCTAGTGAGCTTACTGCATAACAAATATATGGCCGTGTGATTGTCAGATATATAAGAGATCTGATGAGCTGCCTGTAGTATCTGTCATTGACTATAGGCTTTTCTGAATCTTTAGTAAGTTTCAAACTCTGTTCCATGGGAGCGGCTGCAATCTTGCAATCTGCCATATGAAACTTCTTCAGGAGACTGTCAACATACTTGAGCTGACTCATGAATGTGCTATCTGAATCTCTCCAGAACTCAATTCCAAGACAATAGTGCATAAGTCCACGATCTTTCATGTCAAACTCTGCAGATAAGTCTTGTTTCAGTTTTTTGATGAAGCTATCCTTGCTTCCTGTCACAATTAGATCATCTACGTACAAAAGTGCAATAGTTATGTCTTCCCCTTAAACTTTGTAGTAGAGAGTATGATCTGCATTGGACTTCATGTATCCCAGATCAGCAAAATACTTGTCAATTCTGCTGTACCCACTTCTGGATGCTTGTTTTAAGCCGTAGAGACTTTTCTTGAGATGGCAAACCTTATTCTCCTTTCCTGGTTCAACATAACTTGCTGTTGTTACATGTAGACTTCCTCGTCTAGGTAACGATTGAGAAATGCATTCTTGACATCGAGCTGATACACATTCCATTTACTAAGTGTCGCTAGTGATATCAAGAACTGTATGGAATCCATCTTTGCTACTGGAGCATAAGTCTCATCATTGTCCTGACCATATTGTTGTGCAAATCCTTTTGCAAGTAGTCTGGCTTTGTATCTTTGAATACTGCCATCTGGATTGTACTTCGCTTTGTTTACCCATTTGTTTGCTATGGCCTTCTTTCCTAGTGGAAGGTCGCATAATTCCCAAGTATTATTCTTATACAAAGCATCCATTTCTTCATTCATAGCAGTTTGCCATTCTGGCTTGTCTACTACATCTTCGAAGTACACTAGCTCTTCTGTAGCCATGATGGTAGTCATAAGAGCATAGTTGATGTGAAGATGCTCGACAGAAATATGATTCAAGATATGGCAAACCTTCCCTAGCATGATGTATGGAGTGTGGAGGTTGGGAGGAGCTTCCTCACACTTATGATGGTGACACGCACAACATTACAATCGGAACCAAGTAGGTGCATCTAGATAAGTGGTTATTGGCAGAAAATTTTCAGCATGCACCAATGCCACTAGCGTCGTCAAAGCGCAATCCATTGCCAAGTCAGGCACACCATGATAGGATATTTGAAGCAGAGAATTTCCATCAATCACAGGGTTATTTAATCAATAAGGCTGTCAATGTGGAGATGCGGTATTTCTTTCGATTTTTTATAGAATATATAGGACTCAAGAAAAGCCCCGGCTACATTCCAAGGACATATGTCGCAAAGGGTCTTATAGCATACAAGGATAAGGTGCATGTTGACTAGATCAAGGTCTTTCAAAAGAACTTTGATTCTCAGATCAAACATGTATGTTTGAAGAATTGAGTTCACTGCAAGCTCAGACCACACTTTGCATGATCAGACATAGGCTCGTCTCCAGAGCTATAGCATGGCTGAAGGTGCCCTATTAGAAGCCCGTGCACCATAGTTGCTAATAAAAAAGTTGCTAGTGGGTTTGAGGTAGCCAATGGATTGGGAGCAGCTGGAGGCTCAAGCTTGGGTACTAAAGACCCTTGATTTCTTTGGGGAGGTGAGTATTTTGGATCCTTGCCCAAATCCCCAGGTAAATTTGTTTAGAGAACTAACTCTATTACATTCCGAGTTCATAAGAAGCCACTTCCTCTAATCCCTGAGTCTCCTCAATCCCTCAGACTTATGAGCTAGTGTCCTCTCTTGAGTTGATCTCTGATCCCCCTCCTCCAACACCACTGGCTCTATAAGATACAGGTCGTCACCCCATCTTGAGTGGCATCCCTCTCCCCCTAAAACCCAATCCTCATGAATTGATTAGTTGTGGAGCAACTACATGAGGATATATAGGAACATACGGGTGAGATGGTTGGCACAGGTGTAGAGCATAACAACATAGGGGCCATAGATCAAACTCCTTGAACCAACTCTAAGGAGCTGGACAAGGATTTAGTGGTGGAGGCTCTGAACAAAGACATGTAAGAGGATTCCCCAATAGCTAGGTAAATCCTAAGCCAAATATAGAGAAGGAGCTACACTGATTAATATGGTGGTCTCCTCTGCCCTTGATTTTTGCATCATCCTTTTGGGACAATCTTCTGCCACATGCTGACAGTCTCCACATAGTGGAATATAGTCTAGGCATTAGGATAAGTTTCCTTCCCATGCCCTTTCCCCTCATAGCCTCCCATGTCGTCTGGCCTCCCGCGCGCCCCTCTCCATCCCCTTTCCTCTCCTCTCAACCCCTCTCCCTCCCCTTCTTCTTGCCTCAGAACTGCTCTCTCCTCGCTTCTCATGTCGCCCCTCTCCTCGCCTCTTCCCCTCACTGTTTGCCTTGCATCTCCCTCCCCCTCTCCTCACCGTTTGCCTTGCATCTCCCTCCCCCTCTCCTCTCCCTCCTCTTCTCCTCACATTAGCCCTCCATCTCCCTCCCTTCTCATCAGCTCTCTCAGTGAACCCTTCCCTTCACCCCTGCCCTCTCCGTCCCTCCTCATCACATCTCTCAGCGGTCCCTTCCCTTCGCCCCTCTGCCTCCCTCTCAACCTCTGCCTCCCTCTCAACCCTCCCTTCCCCTCGGTAGATTAACTAGTTAAATTACATTAGGTCTGGTTAAGGTAGCATACAGTAGTTTGGTATGTATCTGTGCACCTTATGTTAATTAACGTGAATTTTTGAAATCTAATACAAATTACTTTTCTGGCATGGCATTTTAATATGGATTTATAAAAAACTGCTGGCTTTGGAATCATGTTCATCAAAATTCTAAATTGGAAGTTACAGATTTTAGAAGATGAGCTATTATGTAAGCTTTATTGTCTGAGCGGGTGCATTGGTTTGACTATCAACATATAGTAAGATGAGCTATTATGTAAGCTTTATCGTCTGAGCGGGTGCATTGGTTTGAATATCAACATATAGTTAGTAAATTGAAAGTTACTGATTTTAGAAGTATGATGAGCTATTATGTAAGATTTATTGTCTGAGTGGGTGGATTGGTTTGAATATCAACATATAGTTAGCGCACAAGATTATGAATGTGTCACCATAGCCTAAGCAAGTTTTTAATTCTCAACGTCAATGTATGGGTAGCAAATATGTAAGTAATCAAGCTGCCATTGTCCGAGCAGGTTTGGGCTGTGTGTTCAGCCTTATCCAAATGATGCATGCACGGATCCAACAACGAGCTTCCGCATGCTGCAGTCCCTTCGCAACAACAATGGGCATCAACCATCTCTTGCACTATAACATTTATCAAGGCTCACTCCTTATGGCTTTATTTATAGGCATACAAGCCTCCAATGTCTCTAGACAACCAACTTTCTTCATTCACTTAGGTGAACAACTAGCATACCACCACCTGCTGTGTTTCATACGTTTCATTGGTATCTATCAAGTAAACTTAGTCAAATTATATTAATTATCTACCATCCAAAACCCTAAAGAAAACCACCAAATCTCACCCTCCTTATTTCACTTGAACCATGCCTAGTCATCTAATGACAACCCAGAACAAACAAAAAAACTAAACCCTGGCTCTTATAGCCTTTGGAAATCCCATAAAGAGCAAAGGTACCCTTATCAATTGGGTTCATCCTGTACTTTAAATGTGACCTCAGGACCGCCAACTTTGGTGGCATCTTCAAGACTGGAAGCATGCAGACCTTGTATTTCTGGCACCTAGGCTAGGTCCTCTAATTTTATTCCTTTTCTAATTTGTTCATTCTCATTTTTTTTGTTTTGGCAGTGACATCGGCAAACCATTACCAGATGTTAGACAGCCTTTGATTTACTTTGATTTATATGTATCCCTGCATCAAGTTATATATTTATCCCTGCATTGAGTTAATATGACATGTCATTTGTTAGGCTGTGCAAACCTCTCAAATTGTATAATAGCTAAGGTTGTAACATAATAGTCACCCATAGACCCCCAATGAATCCATAAAAAGGCAAAACAAAAAAGAAATTGCCAAGCATAGAACTTGTGTGTAAAACAGCTATGTGCACTTGATGCTCAATGTGATGGACTAACAAGCATCCCTCATAGTTATCTTCACTGGGACCAATAATTTTTGTAGCAGAATGACTGGTAACCACCAACGTTCTTGATTATGCCTACAATTTTCCTGGGGTGCGTGGAAATGAGCCCAAAGCAATGACCAGCCCCTTGCTATGCTAGCAGAATATTTCTTCTCTTCTTTATCCACACTATGAAGCACTGAATGCATTGTCAGCTTGCAGCATTATCAATAATTGCTTATTCCCCTTCACTACGTCATCCAACCCTACCTGCATTGGCATGAGTCTGTGCTAGCAAAAGATATGGTGAAGCATTTGACGGATCTAATTCCAAAACATAATTGGCAGCATGCACAGCCCGCTTCACATCATTGTGAATCCTGCATGATGAAAGCAAGCTCAACCATGCTGAAGGAACATGTTGAAATGGCATACTGATGATCAGGTCCTCTGCCTCTTCTAATAGTCCTCTTCGCCCAAGAAGGTCGATCATGCACATGTAATGGTCCACCAAGGGGGTTATGCCATGGTCTTTATTCATAGACACAAAGAATTGCCTCCCATCGGCAACAAGACCTGTATGACTGCAAGCAGCGAGAATGGAGAGGAAGGTGATATTGTCTGGCTTGAAGCCTTTGGCCTGCATTTGACCAAACAGTTGCAAGGCCTCTTTAGCATGCCCATTCTGAGCACATGCAGCAATCATGGCAGTCCAGGAGACCATATCCCACTGTGGCATCTCTGCAAACACTGCTCCTGCATCATCTAGGCTCCCACACCTGCCGTACATATTGACAAGAGCGTTCCCTACAACAACATCCAGCTCCCAACCATTGTCAGTACCGGCCGCATGGATCACTCGACCGTCTTCTAGAGCTGCCACATTGGCACACACATCCACAGCGCAGATGCAGGTCATCTTATCTGGCACAAATCCTTCTGCTTGCATTTGAGCAAACAGTTGCAGGGCTTCATTACCATGCCCATTCTGAGCACATGCTGCAATCATGGGATTCCAGGAGACCACATCCCACTGTGGCATGTCTGCAAACACTGCCCTTGCATCATCTAGGTTCCCGCACTTACCATACATATTGATGAGCGCTGTCCCCATGATGACATCCGACTCCCATCCCTTGCCAGCAAGGGTAGCATGGATCACTTGACCCTCTTCTAGGGCAGCCAAATCGGCACATGCATCCACAATACAGATGAAGGTGATCTTGTCTAGCTCAAAACCCCCAGCCTGCATTTGAGCTAATAGTTGCAGTGCCTCCTTGCTATGCCCATTCTGTGCAAAGTGGGCAATCATGGCATTCCAAGATGCAACGTCCCGCTGTGGCATCCCTGCAAACACTGCTCTCGCATCATTGAGACTACCACACTTGCCATACATATTGGCAATGGCTGTCCCCACCACCACATCCGACTCCCATCCATTGCCAGCAACAACAGCATGGATCTCTCGACCCACTTTTAGGCCTGCCACACTGGCACATGCATCTACAACGGAGATGAATGTGATTTTGTTTGGCTCAAAGCCTTCAGACTGCATTTGACAAAAACATTGCAGGGCTTCCTTTCCATGCCCATTCTGGGCATACACAGCGATTATCGCACTCCAGGAGACCACGTTCTGCTGTGGCATCTCTCCAAACACTGCCCTCACATCATCTAGGCTCCTGCACTTGCCATACATATTTACAAGGGCTGTTCCCACAAAAACATCCAACTCCCATCCCTTGCCAGCAACTGTAGTATGAACAAGACAACCTTCTTCTAAGGCTGCCACAGTGGCACATGCATCCAAAATACAAATGAAGGTGATCTTGTCTAGCTCGAAGCCTTTGGCCTGCATTTCACCAAAGAGCTGTAGGGCCTCCTTGCCATGCCCGTTTTGGGCACATGCAGCGATCATGGCACTCCAGGAGACCACATCCCATACAGGCATCTTTGAAAACACAGCCCGTGCATCAGCTAGGCTCCCACACTTGCCATACATATTGACGAGGGCATTCCCCACAACAATATCTGACTCCCATCGGTTGCCAGAAACAGCAGCATGGATCAATCGACCATCTTCTAGGGCTGCCACACTGGCACAAGCATCCATAACACATATGAAGGTGACCTTGTTTGGCTCGAAACCTTCAGCCTGCATTTGACCAAACAGCTGCAGGGCCTCCTTGCGATGCCCAATCTGGGCACAGACAGAGATCATGGCATTCCAGGAGACCACATCCAGCTGCGATATCTCCGCAAACACTGCCTTCGCATCATCTAAGTTCCTGTACTTACCATACATATTGACCAGGGCTGTCCCCACAACAGCATCTGACTCCCATTCATTGCCAGCAACAGCAGCATGGATGACTTGAGCCTCCTCTACTGCAGCCACACTGGAACATGCATCCACAATGCAGATGAAGGTGATCTTATCTGGATCAAAGCCTTCGGCCTGCATTTGGCCAAACCGTTGCAAGGCCTCCTTGCCATGCCCATTCTGGGCACATGCTGCGATGATGGCATTCCAGGAGACCACGTCCCGCTCTGGCATCCGTGCAAACAATTCCCTCGCATCATCAAGGCTCCCGTTCTGGGCAGAAGCTCCGATCATAATATTCCAAGAGTACAAATCACGATCGACGATCAGGTCGAATACAGCACGTGCATTCTCCAGGGTTTGGCACTTGCTGTACATTTGGACAAGAAGGTTACTCAAAAATGTGTTGCCAGCATATCCACGCCAGCACATGTGCTCATGCACACGCTTGCCGTCAGACAGGGTCTTGGCAGAGGTGCATCGCCTCAAAAGCGAAGCATAGGTAGCACAATTTGTCTGTGGACCCAGCTGACCGAGGAAATCCGCGTTCAAGATTTCAGGATGGTAGTCTTCATACAAATTTTGGTGGCGTTCTAGTATTTGTGATCGACAGGCCTTGCTGTTTCCTTCTTCAAAAGCCTTGGCCAGGCCCTTGCTCTTGTACCTGCCAAAATCTCTGTTGCGATTTACAACCCTTTGAGGTTGCCTATAGGCGTGCAATTCACAACCCTGCTGAGGATGGAGCACGCCCGATGGCAATGAAGAAGAAGAATCAGAACAGAGGAAGAGCGCCATGACATGATGGCATAGAGCATCGGAATTCCATGAGATAAATTAGCAAAAAAATCCTTAGTTGTTTAGATTGATCTTTTACTATGAAGAATTTGATCTTCAAGAGAAGTCAGTGTGCTATCGTAACTGCTATGAATTGTTCTATTCAGCATAGTGCAACAAAAGGTTGAGAGAAGGATGTCATTGTCAACGTTGGAGAGGAGTGGAAGGCTTTAGACGATATTGATTTTTAAGTGCAACATCAATTTGCATACTATTGTCTATCAAGGTTTTGTAGTTGGGGTGGGGTGGAGTTGCATGGTGTTTGAGGTGAGACTTTCTACATGTTACTATGAATAGGAGATCATGTGGAGTAAGTATTTGTGTGATTTTATGTGAGGCTTTTTAAATTAGAAGATAGGTGTTGGTATCACTTTGTATAGTTGTTTTTGTAGATATAATGAGCACCTTAGTAAGAACTATGTTGTGAGTCTTACTACGACTCAGATGATCGATTTCCATGTAGGTGGTCTGCACCACCAGGTTGATGTTGTTCGAACATGTGATCAATTGGTTTGTCATCTTTGAAATGTTCAAGAAGGCATTCCAAATTCCACCTTGTTTGTATAGTGCATCAAAAATTAATTGCTAGAGGTTAGTTTTTGTGTTTGTTGTTGTCTTTTTTAAATGTGGTTTATTGGGTTTTCTTTCATTGCTGTTTTGTTTTATTTTACAAGTGTGGTTCAATCTAAATTGTGTGAGAAATATTTGAACTAGCTTGTGCAGTCTAGGTTAGGTACTATAAGTTGCCTAGGTTAGGTTAGGTACTACAACTTGTGTATTCTATTAGGTACTTTAAGTTGTACTGTAGGGGAATGGAGGGATAACAAGACTATGCGAGCATCTACTATCACTAGGCTGTCTTTGATAGGTTCTAGAAGAGGTTGCCATAGTTGTTGACTGATTGTAGACAGGTTGCATCTTATAGGAAGTATGCTAAGAGTAGTTCTTTGAAGATTGATGCTGCACGGTCTATTCTTGCAAATTATTGTGATGAGTTTGCTTATTGAGTGAAGAATTATCCGAAAAATCTCCATGATAATACGAAGTTGTGCTCCTAGAAGATTGATGTTGTCGTGGATGAGGGTGTTGTCGTGGACGAGGGTAGAAATGTTCTGCTATGGATTTAGGTGTCGGTGTTTGTATTCGTGTTGATGGTGGTAGTGGTTCTTTCGGTGTGGAGCCTTTTGTTGTGAGTGGCACAATTGTTTGCTTTGGTGGTGATGTTGCTGAAGTGCTTTATAATGTTGGAGGTGTGGTCGCATGCTATTTATGGGGTGGATGCTTCATCTAACGTTGTTGTTGGTTCTGATGTTTTGAAAGGTTTTGCCAAAGATGCAAATGGTTCTATAGGTGTCTATGGTGGGGATGTTGTTTTAGAAGGTTTCTTTTGAACATGACTATGATGACATATACCATAGTGAAGATGATTCAGTGATTCTTAAGGAACCGTTGTAGATTTGTCCTATTGTTGTCGAAGCTATTGGCCTGAAGTTTATTGGCGAGGAAGTTGTTGTGTTGCATGGCAGATTGTTCAATAATTTTTCTATATAGATCATCAAGAAGAATGTTTTTTAGTTTGTTATTTTCAGGTAGCTTTTTGGTAGTTTAGTCAGGCATTCTCTAGTATTTGGCCAATGTTAACCAATTGTAAGATTTAATATTGCTATATAGATGAATAAAAGGGGCCCTTTTAAATTGTGTGTTTGTATCTTACATATGTTGTTTTGAAGAATTGAGAATAAAGTGTTTTTAAGTTTGTTATTTTTGGGTAGCTTTCCGGTAGTTTTGGTCAAGCATTTCTCTAGTATTTTGGCCAATGTTAAACAATTGTAAGTAGTTGAATATTTCTATATAGATGAATAAAAGGGGCCCTTTTAAATCATAGTTTTGTATCTTACATGTCTATGTTGTTTTGAAGATTTTGCCTTGTGCAGTGTGATTTGGCATAGTATAGCAATAGTTTAGAAGTTCTATAATGTTGCAATGTTTCTCTTCAATTGACTTTTGGGTTAATTTTTAAATAGAATAATGGTTCAATTACATAAGAGTTTTGATTTTGATCCAACAGTGACGATCAAAACTCTAGTGATTGTAGCCGCCATTAATGGTAAGGATGACCTCTTGAGGATCAAAACTCAAGAAATTGTAGCCATTGACGGTAAGGAAGACCTCGTAGTAGTGGACGGTGTAGGGAAGCTATTGGAGGACTCCTTTCATTGTGGGAAAAATGGAGAGCAGCGAGCCATTTTACTTGAGGTGAAAGGTGGACTTCAATAGTTTTTCAACCATCAAATGCTTAGATTACATGTTTGATGGAGACAGGGAGGCAATGGCTTTGTGACATTTACCATCCCTCATATGACGATTATGAAAGGTGCTTGATAGTAGGGCTCATATTACCACCATCCTCTTGTAATTATCAACTTCGGACCTTCATGCGGCTAGAAACAAAATCTTGTGGCACTGTAATAGCTCGGTGGTAAAACATTGGCCCACCTGAGCGGGTTGCCCACGTTTAAATCCTGCTTTGACAGATGTGCCCCTGATAGTGGTCCAATAGTAATTTCAAGAGACATGTTGTAGGACATTCCCACGAAGCTATACTCGAGGCTGGAGATTATCCGACCCGCAAATGTGAGATCTACGTGAGAACAACACACCACAAAAGCTTTACGAGTTTTTCGCCGACTGGAGCTACACTTAAGGTCTGACATCGTGGCAAAAATGGTGGCTCCCTATGTTCACGCTTATTTCCACCCATTTTCTTGATGTTAGCATGACCTCCCATTTTCACATTAGGAAAGAAGGGAACTCATTTTGGGGCCCTCTAAGAAATTCACTATTTACTCATTTTTGTTGCACTCAAAATATGGGAAATGCCATAAAATACGGATACTTAGTGCAAAAATGTCAGTTTAGTACTCAGGCTTCACATTAAATGCATATGTAAGATCCTTGATTTTTTGTGTAGTATTTGATGAATCTGGCATCGCCAACGCATCCGGAGCAGGCCAAGACCCCCTAATTGACCCCGGAGACATCGAAAACCGATGCCCAGAGGCTCGGGAAAGGGCAGAAATGCGTGGAATGGGGGGTCCAATTGGCCAAATTGCGTTTTTGAAAACCGACGCTCGGAGGCTCGAGAAAGGGCAAAAATGCCCGGAATGGGGGATTTGCACACTGCACATTTGAAGATCACGTATGTCATACATAATAAAAGAAAAATATTTTGAATATGACTTATTTTATATTTTTACATGGTTTTTGGTATTTTTCCAACATTACGTTGGCCCTCTTCTGATTGGTCGAGAGCCTATTTTTCTAAACCCTAAAAGGCCCCAAAATGAGCTCCCTTTTTCCCTAATGAGCCTAAAATGATGGATAATACCAAATAAGGCTGTGAGTGAAGATCGGGACGATGCTCTCGGGTATGTGGGAAGGCCCTCTTAGGACTCCATCCGGGCCCGCAGACTCACCAAGTCATCTTGTGCATTAAATTCTAGCTCTAGTCGCTCCAATATTAGTATGGACGGAAATGCAAGTCGTAAATAGAACTAACGAATCAGGTGAGAGCATTTATGAACTCTATCAACTTGCTTGAGTCCACGTGGGACTCTAGCTTTAGAGGCGGCTCCAACGATGGTGTATGACATCAATTGCTTGTATATGCCATAGCTTGTCTTGTTCCCTCGTTAAGGCCCGCAACTCTCTCCACCCGGACATTATGGTACTAAGAGACTTTCTTGAGGCTTGATTGGCAGCTATACGGTCAGATGGCTCTCCAAAATGAGTCGTGCATGCCATGATGTGCCCACGATTGGGAGACATGGGAAAGAACTCTTGACATTCACTAGATGGGCAACCAACTCCCAGCCTAAGGGTGGTTACACATTGCCAAAGGGTGCTCCAAAGGTGCCCAAATTGTGGGCAGCCAAAAAAATCTTAGTCATTCTTGAACGGGCAAGGGCTTTACACACCACCCAAGCAAGAATCTTTACGATAGGCAGCCTAGGGGGAAGTTTGAGTTTTTTGAGCTCTCTTTGAGCCACTTGTCACAATCGTGGGCATTAATTTCAAGTAAATCTAACGGTGTGAAAAGCAAGGTGTAAAAGCATAGTTAAGCTTTTTATCAAAAGGACAGGAGAAAAGCATAGAAGTGCTTTTGCCATAAATCTATATGATTCATAACAAGCACAAGATTGTCAACATTGTTTGTGTCTTCAAGCAACAATGAAGAGGTCTTGTTGCCTGAGTGTCTTCAACCAAGATTCTGAGGTAAGATTCTCTCGTAGTCTCAATGTGCATTCGGTATTTTTTGTTTATAGATTTGAGGTTGCAAGACAATTGAAAGATTAGAGCTCTATGGGAATGATGATGATCAATCAATCTATCTGTCTATCATTTCGCGCATCACATTAGCTACAGTGGAGACACTGTGGTGAGGTTTGGCTAGCCTCCAGGATTTGGTGTTAAGTAGCTGCAAGTAGCCAAGATGGATTTGTGTTCAAGCAAAAGCTTGGCAAGGGTTGAAGAGATGAAGGCCAGCGTGGCATATCCTTGGCATGTGAAGCTTTGGAGAGCCTTGCAATGACCTTATGCTCTACTCTCACAAGCCTAAATGCTTGACTTACTACAGTGTTGACTACACCTTTATTCATATGGTTGTAGTCCATGTGACAATATTGTATAAACTGCAATGAGGATTAGTTATTGTATCGCCTTATTCATGTATTTGTTGGACTTCAGCTTCCAAAATATGAACATCACAAAATCAATAATAAATCACCACCCTTGACATTTGCAGGGAGGATCGGGTCCTAACGGACCCTATGTCGCGTCTCATGTCCACTATTTTACTCATATGCTTTTTCCCTTGAAAATTTGATTAAATACTAGGATTCAACTTCAATTTTGTGTTAGTAGTTACATGATCCACGATGGAAAGGTTGCCTGCTGCAAATCTAGTTATAAAAAGGTAACATTTAATGGGGAGTGATCCTCTACTTGAATTTGATTGGTTGAGAAATGGGTGCCCAAACTTGGCCAGCCAAGAGTTGCTTGCCCAAGAAAGCTCTTATGATGGGGAGGAGGTGGCATCTGACTTAGCTTTTGCAGTCGCCTAAATTTTTGCTATGTGTAAAGGGGGGGCGCCCATCCACCCCAATGGAGCATTCTGATTGGCTTCCCGGGCACTCTTTGGTGTGTAAAGGGCCTAAGTGGAGCAAGTTTTCCCAATTACAGTGAACCATCAAGCTTCCCGACATGTAAGGAAAAATTCTTAAGCATCTCATTCACCTCATGACAACCGAAAACCTCAAGCCTTACACTCCCAACAAGCCCATTCACCTTCACCCACATATCAAACTACTTGTGTACCCACTCACCTTTTGCACACTCATATTCGAGAAACGCTCACTTGCAAGTCTCTTCTCTTCCTCGTCTATAGGAAGGAATGGAACATACAAACCGCTACTCCCAGAACTAGATGAAGAACCACCATCTAGAATAGAAACAAGAACAACATTACCCATTGAAGACACACCACCCGTGTATCCAACTATAGCACTCACACTTAAAAACACCTCCACAACCCTCCAAACTAAAAATCCCACTTTCAACACTGACACCACAAGATGGTGTCCTTCAACCAAAAGAAACACCTATGAAAATGCAACTTTTATGCACACAAAAAGGGCTCAAGTCATCTTGCTTCAAATCACCTTTCCCTCATTCTTCAAAGTTGGAGTTGTTTCTATACACAAAGGGATTTGGTCATTCAAATGTAACATGGTCAGCATTAGTTGTTTGTGCATTGGTCCCCTCCATTGAAAATAAGGTAGTAGACCACCCTACTCCTCTTAGATGATAGCAGCTCTAGTTTTGATTATCGTCATAGGGTTTGGACTTTGCCTAGCTAGAGACTATTGAGGTTGGCACTAGAGGCATCCTAGAGAATAGCAGATAAAGGGGTTAGCACATCATGGTATGCACATGTATTCAAATGGTTTGCTAGTCAATGTACCAATTCCCCCACTTTCATTACATCCTAGATGCACTATCCCCCCTTGATACCAGGAGATGAGATCAACGTTATCATACAGTTAGATTTACTCCAACTCCATACGTCGTAAACTTGGGGAGAGCCATGAGTTCCCCACCAAGATCCAGATCTACCCTGACCACGTTGTGAGAGTAACAAAGGATGGAGTGACCACAGCTAGAGGCAAGAGAAATTTCACATGCACTAAAAATTGCCATCAACCAGATGCGAGTCTCGCATCCCATTAGCTAATGATCGAGGCTAGCAGAGTTGCAGGCACACCCACAGAGTAGTGGATTTGTAGGCTATGCACATTGGAGGAGGTGGAGATATAGGAGCATTTCCTGTGTACCTGTCCAGTCTATTATGAGGGTTGAGGGTGATACCATTGCCACTTTCAAGAGGGGCATGTCTTTGGAATAGTCTCTCAATTGATCCAATTCCATGAATAGGCCAGTGTTGGCCTCTACCTGATTGACATGCGGGGGCACAAAGAGATAGCAGTAGCAAGAGGTGATAGCAGCATAAGAGATAGGATATACCAAGCACAACATGATGTCATATACTTCTTATAGTTTGAGTCAACTCCAAGACATGCTAGAGTGGAGGAACAAGAGCTAGCTAACATGAGGGCATAGTGGATCAATGGGAAGAGATGACATGGAGCTAAAGAACCAGAGACACAGATACCACATGCGATGTATAGGCTGACCGGAGCACACACGATGGAGGTCTAGCCTATCTTAGCTCTCCTCAACGGTTCAATGGATACAGATACATGATATCTTCGCATCCGACCATAGAGCCACCATGGAACCTAGTTTTGTATTTTGAGTACTAGTTTTGAGTTTTGAGATTTTGAGGTTCTTAGCATAGCATATCACTCAACAAGGACCCTAGTGAGCAGCCCATCGTGGCTTGTATGAGTTACTCTTTTGATTGTGCTTTGTTTTGTAGGCCGCAAGACGTCCCAAAGATAGATTTACATAATATGGTTTTTATTCATTAGAGAAAAACAACCTTTTGAGATGTATAGTGCAACGACATACTTGAATATTGAGCTATGAATTCTGATAAAAATAGCTTTAGCCTTTGAAATGAAGTGTTGAAAACCTCGAGGTGACAATTGCATCTCTCCTTAAAGTTGGGTTATATGTATGGGACAATTGTTGAGATTAAGGGCATTTACAATAGATTAATGGAAAGTACAAAATTCACGAGAGTCATGGGAGGGTATGTAGGCCAAAGTTAATGTAAAGCTTTGTAGATTTATGTTGCTCCTTTTTTGTCTTTCATGGTTTTCTTTGCCTTACCTAATTTAGATCATCACCATCCTTTGAAGAAAAGCAATGATGCCCCTTTGTTGTTTTATTATTTTATGATTACTATTTTTTTAAATACATCTTTGTCTATTATGGTGGAAAAATGTGTGATGTAGAGCATTTTTATAGCATTCATAGATAAACTTATTCAGCTTCAATTGAAGCTGAACCCACGATTGGTTGTTTTTACTTTGCCATAGGATGCTAATGCAAGCCCGAATGTATAACTACTAGTTTTACATCTTCAATCATCAACACTTTGCGCCCAATCTTTTTCCCAAAGAAACCAAAATTTGATGATTTGCCACATTTCAAACCATAATTCCATGTGCCTTGCAAGTACTTGAGAACCAACCATTGGATGCTTGAAGACAAGTCTTCTTGGGATTATTCTAGACAAAATGACTTAGAACACCGACTGCACAAGAAATGTATGGCCTGGATGCTTGTTTGAATTTTCCATGACGTGCAATCAATTGTTTGGGTACCCAAGACTTACTTTATTTGAGTTCCCAAGTCTTCTTTTTCTTCATCCTTGGCTTGTCAGTAGTTATTGTTGATGTTAGGGTTGGAAAATTATTTACCTTCTTGATAAAATTATTAAAATCCCATGCCCAACTAAATATGTTGTTAAAGTTTTGGTTGTTTCTTTAGTACGATACGGTACACAGTATCCATGCATATTTTGTTTCCTGTTGTCTAGATTATCCAAACCTATACTACTTGGTTTGACTCCTATTGTTCTCAAAGCAATGGGCTTTCCTATGGTAGGTCCATGTGGTAGGTGCCTGGCTAGCTTGTTTCATTGTCAAATACCCTTTCACCTTCATTGTTGATTTATCTTCTAGTGGACACATTTTGCTTATGCTTTTAATTGTAACATTTGGTGCTTCCACATGGTGTATTTCAGTTGCATCCTTGCTTTTACATTTTGAATTCACCTTGGCTTGAGATTTTTCTTTGTGATCTTTTATGAATAGATAGAGATGTTAGTAAGGAGAATTTGAAAAGAGACATCAAATGCATGTGAGAAAATGAGACTTCCAAGGGTTTGGCTACAGTGATGGACGTGAATAACACCTTTGGCTAAAGGAACAAATGAATCCATGATAGGTTGTGTAGAACTAGCATAAATTCTAGTGCTTATTACTCTTTTTTAAAAGGCAAGAATCTCATCCGAAGAGTCAACTCACTTTGAAATTCACATCTTTCTGCAAGAGGCTCACTAAAGTTTTGTCTTATCTTGCTCAATGGTGGCGTTTTTTTTCCACATTGCACTCTGAATGCAATGGCACTTCTTTCATTTTTCTTCAATGATTCTCTCTTAGAACTTTCAAATACATCCTTAATTAAACTTTTCATTATGTAGTAATGGGATCCCCACTTTGTCAAAGATCAATATCTATTTGTTACATGGAAGGCTTGCAATATCCTAGAGACAAGATGAAGCACATTCATAGGAAGTGTGTAAAGGTTGTTAAAAGAAACATAGATCCATACACTCTCAAGAAATAACAAATGGCATCAAGGCAACCATAGTTCTGGGATCACCTTGTTGGATCTATCAAGAAATATGGGAGGTTGGGTGATAAAATAGTGTGCATTTCATGATTTGCCTCACTATGACATGATTTCTAGATAGCCAATGATCTTGGAGTATGCTAAGAATAAAAACCATAGTGTCTTTGCAGATTATGCACATATGCATGGATCATAGAACTTTGTTGGTGCATTAAAGGTTGATATATTTGTAAAATTGTTTCAAGAATTTTGTTCATAAAAAAAGGTTATGTTGCACAAGCTTCTTCCAAATAAGGTCTAATGAAATTGCATCCCCATAGCATGCATCTAAATAGTGTCAAAATGACTTTGTTATTTCTTTTTGTAGCTCTGTTCTACAAGAGCGTATTTCTAGGCAACTAAAATACCTTTCATGCAAAATATTTGCACAAAAAGCATTAAAATCTTTTGATTCAAGTATTCATAATGAAATACAATACCATTTCATTTAAAAAAAAGTTATAAGAGGAGATATAGACCTTGTTCATTGCATGAAAAAGGAACAAGTTGCCATTAATATCCTCACAAGAAGATGATTGAGTTACTTACAAAGAGAGAAACTATTTGTGGGACTTGACACCTGAACAATAAGAAGGCTAGCACCAACAGCAAAGGAAACAAAAGAATTGGAGAAGAACAAAGAGATGAGAGAAGGGAAGAAAGGCAAGCTAATGAATGAGGGGACTACAAAAGTAACATCACCCATGAGACACTCCACCAAGAAGCCAAAACTAAGAAAGATGACCAACAATGTAAATGAAGTTCCAAAACTTCAACATGGATGAGAGAGAGAATCCTCAATCCCGTGCTCAATATTTCATAAGGATAGTGACAATCCTATAAATCACTTGTGAGTTAGAGTACTTGATGCACTTTCCCACTACATTCACTAAGACATCCATTGAACAAGTACAACCAATACCCGGATGAGCAATTCACAACATGAGATGAATTGAGGTGTTGTCTCTTTGCCAATATGGACTTAGGTAGTACAAAATGTGTGTGTAGAGTAGCGGCAAAGCTCCGCTTGTACTTGCATAAGGCTAGGAATAATCTCTCTTAGGAATCCTCAACATGCAAGTTCTACTTGCGATTCCTACATATGAGTTCTACATGCAACTCCTACATGCAATTCCTACATGCATGTTCAACACGCAACTCCTACATGCAACTCCTACATGCAACTTGCAACTTCTACATGCAGAGAGAGAATGTCTTACAATTCCTACATGCAGAGAGAGAAGCTCTCCAACCTGTATAAATACCCCATAATGGAATGAAGCCCACACTCTTTGGGGAGTTGTGTTGAGTTCTACTTTGGTATTCCAAGCAATTGTCTCAAGTGTTTATGCTTCCTTGCACTCCACGTCCAAAAGCATGTCCTAACCTTGCAACTCCTCCTCCCCTCTCCTCCAACCTTGCAACCCATCCTCTCCCTCTCCTCCTCCCTCCTCCTCCCTTCTCCTCCTCCTCCTCCCTCCTCCTCCCTTCTCCTCCTCCCTCCTCCTCCTCCTCCCTCCTCCTCCTCCTCCCTCCTCTTTCTCCCTCCTCTCTCTTCTTTCCCCCATGCTCTTACACCTTCTTCCTCTCCCACTCCTATACTCCCCCTAAACCGTTAGTTCCTCAACCCTTAACCTCCATGATCTACGAGGGAGACGAGTTCTCCACCATGTACTCTACCCTAAACCTTGGATCCTTCTTATAATCGTGGAACCTCTTCTAAGAGTCTAGAACCTCTTCTAAACCCTGGAACCTCTCTCTAAACCTTGGAACCTCTCTCTAACCCTTAAACTCCTCCTAAACCCTTCAACCCCCAATGAAAGCGAAAGCCTTCATTACCTCAACCATGATGATGCATGTTCCTTTCACACATGCATGCACTATGTTTGCTTACCACAGTTAAGCCTATGTCTCTCACCGGAATATGACTTGAGGTCCTAAGCTACACGTATACTACAAACGACAACCCCGATATATCTGTAGGTGACAAAAAGCCTCGGAACCCTGCATACTTAGAATACCTTGCTCTTCCTACGAAAGCCGTGGGAAAGAGTCTCAAGATAAGATAAACATGTGCAAGCATGTGCACATGACAAACATACTATTACTTCAAATCACTCAAGGGCTAGGAGAGCTAAAATTTTTCCAACTCTAGTAAAAAAAAAATAAAAAATGAGTCCTAGCTGAAACTCTTCGTTACCGGTTTAGGCAAATGCATGTTTTCCGAAAAAACAACACCTTAAGGAATAAATCAGACCATGTGATGGTTGTCAAAGTGTAGAGCTTGAAATTTTGAACATTTGTCCTTTTTATGGAAGCACATTCTGACACAACCACCAAAAGTTATGGGCAATCAATGATTAAAGGTTGTAAATGCCATAACCCAAAAGAAAAATTGAAACCACCTCCCTACTCAAACGTGGACAAATTCAAAGCTGCACATGTATTTGACTACTCAAACATGGACAAATTCAAAGCTACACATGTGTTTGACTAAATCCACAGCTAACCCTCCTTCCCTATAAAAGTGCACCCATCCCTCTCATACTTCTTCTTTCACATCTTGCCTCCATCCTCTTCCCCATTCTGAGCCCTACGCAAGACACTCCTCCCTCTCCATCGACCACCACCCTACTCCCATCCTCACATGGTGAGTTACTTCGAGCCCATCTCGCAACGATAACCTAGCCATCCACCCACCGTCCATTGGTCCTCAACAATCCCGTTACATCGAGAAAGACTTGGAGAGTGTTCAGGTGACTATCTCTTCCTCCCTTTGGATTTCCGTCAGAGTTTTCCGTCTGTCAAGTTTTTTTTCCCCCCTCCCCCTCCACCATTCCCCCCTCCACCACCATCCCCTCCATCTCCACCACCCCCCTTTCCACCCCCCCCTTTCCCCCCCCCTTCTCCATCTCCACCACCCCCCTTCCCCTCCCCCTCCTCCATCTCCACCACCCCCCTTCCCCCCCCCCCCCCCGCCCCCCTTCCTCCATCTCCTCCACCACCCCCCCTTTCCACCCCCTCCATTCCAACCCCCCTCTCCATCCACCCCCTTTCCCCCCTCCACCACCTCCCCTCCTCCGTTGTCCCCCCCGCTCCACCACCACCCCTTCCCCCCACCCCCCCTCTCCATAACCTTTTGAAAAATGTTGGATTGACTATGTGGGCCCCATCCATCCAATAGCAAAGGGAACACAAGCACGCTACATCATTGTGGTCACTGATTACTTTACCAAATAGGATGAAGCTAAAGCAGTCAGAAAGGTAGATGCCAGAAGCACAGCAAGATTCTTATACGAGAATGTGATCACCCGATTCAGATGCCCCATTGAAATTGTGTCGGATAGAGGCACACATTTTGGCATTGAGGTAATCCAAGAACTCTTGTCTGGCTTTATTGGTAATCCATAGAATAGCACACCCTACTACCCCCAAGGGAATGGACAGGCCGAATCCACCAACAAAATATTATGCATTATCCTCACCAAGGTAGTAGAACCACAACAATTTGATTGGGCACAGAAACTGAATGTAGCCTTATGGACATACAAAACCACACTCAAGGTTAGTATAGGGAACACACCTTTCCAATTGTTGTATGGCCTTGAAGCTGTGGTCCCACTAGAATTTGTAATACCAAGCCTATGCATAGCAGTACAGGAATGCATGGGAGACCATGAATCCTTGAAAGAAAGACTCTATTAGTTGGAGAAGCATATAGAGACAAGACTAGTTGCCTACCATGCCATGACAATAGAAAAACGTAGAAGAAAGGCATGGTTTGACAAAAATCTTAAAGCTAAAGACATCAAGGAAGGTGACTTGGTCTTGTTATACAATGCCAAAGTACACAAGGGGAAACTGAAGTATCTAGGTCAAGGACCCTACCGAGTAAGAAAGATGAATCCCATTGGAGCTGTGCTGCTAGAAACATTGGATGAAGTCCAATTCAACACGATAATAAATGGGAGCCGACTGAAGCGCTACTACTTTAACACGCAAGCTATCCTTGAAAAAACAAAGATTTGGGAAACCCAAGTCTTCCTTAGTTAGGATTAGATTGTATCACGAGCACTCACTTACATATGTATGTCTTCGCACATATAGGTAGCATCAATCGATTTTAACCTAGGGCTCAAAAGTGATGCCTGAGTTCTAACTACCCTATGAAATCCCAGCAAAAACAAAAAGCATATAGTTAGTCCCTACCTAGCTACCTAGGTCACGTGCACTCAGATGCTTTCTCTTAAACACATAGATGATTGCATGAATAATTGTGCCACACACTTTCATTCCACACTCTCAAAGCATGTATTTTTATTTTTTTTTTAAAATCTCTCACAAACACACACAAAGGTCATACCTGCATGCCAACTAATCTAATGATCAATCGTACACCATAGCCAAATGATCCAAATGTCCGAACTATTCACTAGCTTGGCCAAGGAGGAATATGCAAGAGAATTGGGGACAGACAGACTGCAACAGAAATCGAAGACCAATTCCAAGCAATCACCATAGAGGTCAAGGCATTTTGGGTGCAAATAGATGAGAAGGAGGTAGAAGAAGTGCACATGAACCAAGCTCTCCAAGCTCAAGAGAAGGCAATGAGGGATGTGACCTCTAACCTCCACCAAAGTCAAACACAGCTAACAACAGTAGTACAACCAACGGCAATCCTACAGACCTACTATAACTCCTTGACCTCTGCACATGCTCAATAGATGGAGGTAGTGGCACAAGCTCGACTCACTCTAATTCACAAAGAAGAAGAGTTCCAGGATTGCAAAGACAAGCTTGAAGACATGAAACAGTCTTTGGTAGTACGTGCCTTCAGCATTGACGAGATTACAAGAGAATGCAGAATCTTAAAGGACCAAGTTGTTATCGCTAAAGAGGCCAGCACTTCACAAGCACAAATCTTGGACCAATGGTCCGATACCACTGAAGACATTTCTCAACAGGCAAAGGTCACCTTGCAAATGAAAAAGCTTAAGAAGGCATATACATCCATCTACTAGAAATACAAAGAAAAAATGGAGGAGATGCACTCCCAAAAGATAATCATCTCCAAGCTTGAACTCCAATTGCTAGTGCACAACAATGAGGTAATGGAAGACAACCCCAACGAAGCCCCACTACAATGCACAATGGTGGTGTACCAAGAGCTTGTGGCTGCTCTACAAGTGGAAGATCACCTCAATGCACGTGTGCTTATCCAATGGAAGTAACTCCAAATTAGGATCATATCCGCTCATCCAACAATCAAATGGAAACGTTCCATAGGGACCAAAACTCTGTGCATAATTTGCCAAGACATGTCTGAAGATGAGAAAAATATCTTCTGCTTGTCTACACATGCCAGGTTTATAGCACTCAGGATGGATACTTTCATTGCATATGTATGCCTCATGGGTAGTCCTCCCCTCAGGGTTATTGCCATTGCTACAAAGGCCATCACTATTATTTGCAAGGCATGACATAACCGACATCCCACCCATGCAGCTGATGATCCCATCACACTAGCAAAAAGAAGTGTTGGAAGATGATAGGGTCTATCTCACATCTAACTTCCCATATCTAACCACTCTCTCTGCCAACCTCATAACCTCATTTACCCTTGCTGCTACCACCCTCTTAACCTTCCCCGAGCTCCATCCTAACATCTATTCCCTCCATTGTCTCTTTGCTCATGCCTCTCACCATTTTCAACTAACCCAACAGTCACAAACTTACGAGCGTCTCACACCTAGATTCTTCCCTTCCCTTGCTAATCCTACACTTGAGGATTACCAAGCTGCTCAAACCATTTGCCCAGTTCTTCCCCCCATCCCCTCTACTCCCCCTTCCACAACTAATACTCTTCCATATTTCTCCCCCATGTCCCCAGATTCTCTCCCTACCTCATCATCACCTCCGACACTACTTGTGCTACCATCAACGAAAAATGATACAGTATTTGATTTTGAATATCAGGATTCCGATAATCCAATTCGTACTCCCATGCCAAGTTCCAATGATGGGTATGGTTTTGATGAGATACCACTTCCCAGTAGTGTCAAATTAGTGAAGATTGGATAAGCAAGTTGGATCCGTAACTTGATTGGCGCCATCCCAAGCTCTTTGATGTAATCTTCTTGAAAGAGTACCTACGTGCACCTCCATGTCTCAGAACCCATCCCAATTTCTATGCAGTTCCACGACATAAAAAATGGGAAGCCAACATACACACTTTGGATGAAGATCACACCATTAATTGGCCAATGGTCGAACCATACTCTGGTGTAGAATGGAATATCCAAGGCACAAGTCTGTGGCATGTCAAAGGACACTATCTAGTCACATAGCTGAGAAAACATTACCCAAGTAAACTCTGGAGAATGTTAACAATTCAATAGATTACACACAAATTACATAAATTACATCTCAAAGACTTCTTTTCTTTAGATTACATCCCTAGGGCTCCTTTTCTTCACGGAGCTGGTTCCACATTGCTTTGAGCAAGTCGCCTTTTTTAGCTCCATGTGATTGTAGGCTTGTGGCCCTCCTTGCTCCTTTCCATAATGGGGTTGGTTCCTTCCTTCATGGGCCCGGCCCCTCCCTTTCTTCTTTCCTTGATTTGAGCTTCCTGGTTGTAGGATCAGCCCTTCTTGCTCCTTTCCTGAAGGGGGTTGGTTCCTCCCTTTAGGCTCCTTTTCATCGCAATCACACTCAGGCTCTCGGTCTTGGCCTTCTTCAATTTGAGCTCCTTGTCTTTTGCATTTTTTGCCCAAATGTCAAATTGAGCTACAACATCTACTTTCTCATCATAGATAGCTGTAGCAGGCAGGCACAATTGATTTGTCCATGTTGGGCAAAGGCAAATGGTATTCTCTACATAGTGATCTTGCATGCACAAACACTCTAAAGCAAAAAACATGCATAGGGTGGTAGCATGCAGGCCATCGGATCATGCAGTCATCTATGATGGGGGTATGGCAAACCATGCATTTCAGACCCTACTACATAGCAGGATAGGCATCCAATTTAACTATTGCAACCGTCAATACCACAACCTTGCTCTGTACATGATGAAGTTGCTTCTTGATTCCTTCCTCCCTCATCCTAAGGCTGCGGATGGTCTCCTCCACTCTTTGCTCACTCTGTGCAATGGCTTCATCTGAATCCCTCATCATCTGTTGAAGCTACTTAAATTGCTCAAAAATAGCAAATGGGCCATTCCCAAGACTTCCACTCTAGTTTGGAAATCTCTCAGGGCAACAGACTGCTTTTCAAAATTGTCGAAAGCCACGGCAAGCTCGTGCACAACCCTATTGTAATCTTATTGTGGGGTCTTGTAGCTTACTCTTTGAGCTTCCAACAGTGTTTCAAAAAAACAACCCTCACTGTGGTGGCTGCTGCAACTCGCTCCACCGTGGCTGCTCACCGTGGCTGCTCTCTGCATCCTTCCTACTGGCTTGGAGGCTTTCTCACTGTCTTCTCCACCCCGGCTGCTCTCTGCCCCATCCTTCCTGGCCTTGAAGCTCTCTCATAGTTCCTGCATCACCTTTCTGGTTTCTACATTCTCCCTTTTCAGCTCCTCCATCATCTAGTCGTTTTCAATGTTCAATGCGTTCTGCATGTTGCAGAGCTATTTGTAAAGACCCTCCTTTTTAGCTCTCTGATCTTCAAGCTCCTTTCACATCATTTCTAGCTCCTTGTCTGCAATGTCCCCATCACTTCTCACTTCTTCAAGCCTATCTCGGAGCTCCTTGATGCGCTTCTCTACTTCTTCTCTTCTATGCCTTTCCATGTCGACCATTTTTGTAGCAGCCTTAGCTTGCTCTTGTGCCTGCAAGGCCCTCTCTTGTGCCTCCTCTACCTTGGCTTCTGCACCTTCCATGAGAATCTTCTCAAGTTGCGGTGCCTTTGTTGCATCGGTGGCTTTCTCTTGTAGAAAAGTCACATTCTGAGACATCTTCTTATCATATTGCTCAAAAATCCCTTTGAGGGTAGATGCCATCAGGTGCATTGCAACTCCAATGGACTAAGATGACAATTTGAATTTGCCATCCATGTAATTCTTTAGGTTGGTTATCACGCTCTTGGATATCGCCCTTGAGAAAGATACATCACGTCCTTTTAGTTGCTCTAAGCTACTTGAACCTGCTAGATCTTCAGGGTTCTCCTCTAGAGAGGAATGACGGTTGTGCATACAAGAAAATCACTGTCTAAAAGTGGGAAACATCAAAACTAGTACCAAAAATAGACATGATCCTAAACTCAGTTTGACAGTAAAATATGCTCAAGTGCTTGTTGACAAAGCTTGACACCATTGTACAAAACATATGATTAGAATATAATCAACTTTTCTTTTCCCGAAAAAAGATCTTCACGGTTCCTCTCATATCAGGGAAGAAGTGAATGGTCTTCTTCAACACGTCTTGGAGGTCTGTTGGCAAGCTAGAAAGCTTGACTCCACCATCTTTACTAATATGAGCATTGGGGTATACATCTAGAATATCCTGACTCTCCACTGCTTTTTGAAGAAGTGTGCTTGCAAATTTCCTCTAGGAATGCCTAGTGCATTTTCAATCACGCTTTCAGTGATGGTAATCTTCTGACCTTGACAGACTAGTTGCCCCTCCTTCACCTTCACCTTAGGTACCAACCTAGGTGAAGTTTTTGAGAGCATCCAAATTGGGCTTTTGAAGAGTGAGAGAGGAGCTCCCATATGCCATGATTTCAAGATCAGGGGAGGAGAGGCTCTCGCACTGTGCTACAGAGGGGGAGGAAAGATTGTGTAAGGAGCTCCCAAACTGTGTAGGGTCTATTACGAGAGGGGATAGAAGGTGTGAGAAGAGTGCAAGAGAGATAGAAATGGTCAACAAGGATAGAAGATGAAACAGTGAATGAAATGGAATAGTGAAGGCTTGCGTTTGTAGTCCGAGTGCAAGGGAGAAAGAAACGGTCAAGAGGGATAGAAGATGAAATAGTTAAGGGAATGGAATAGTGGAGGCTTAAGTTTGTAGTCCAACTACACTGTCAAGGTGAGAGCCACTGCAGTGGTTGGCCCGAATTTCGATTAATTCAAGGCAGCAGTAATACCTTGCATGGTAGTGAGTGATTAGAGGTGGTGGCATCTAAGATTCCCAATCACGTCTGTGGTGACGGCTGAGATTCCATGGGGCTGGCAATTAATTACCACCTACCACAATGGCCCACAATTACTCACCTTCTGGTTACCATCACCGAGCTTGCATGCATGATTACTACGAGTACAGTAAATTACCAGTCACCGGGCTTGCATGCTCAGGAGAGTACTAGAGTGCATGGTAATGAGTGATTAGAAGTGATTAGGCTTCATGATTTACTTTTGTGGGAATGACTGCTTGGTAGTGGTGGCACCGTGGCTCTCATCAGCCACGTCATTCATAGCTAGGATTCCACTGGGGTTGGTAGTTAATTACCAACCACCGCAGTGGCCTACTCACCCACCACCGGGCTTAAGCATGCATGATCACTATGAGTGTGGTAAAAATTACCAGTCACCCGGCTTGCATGCTTAATAGAGTACTAGATTGCCTAGTAATGAGTGATTAGAGGTGATTAGGATTCATGATTTAATTTTGTGGGAATTACTGCCCGGTGGTGGTGGCTCTCGTCAGCCATGTCTGTTGTGGCTACGATTCATGGATGATTTTTTCCTAATAGTTTCGTTCAGAAGCAAAAGTTTTATATTGGTGTTGAAAGTTTGTATGCCCTAATAAAAATAAAGGCTTGAAAAACTCACCAAAATTTGAAACTTTTATGAGAAAAAAATTAAACTTTTCCCAGGATTTACAACTTTTTCTTTAAAATTCAAAAGAAAATATATGAAATTGTAATATGTTCTTTAAATATTGTGAAACTAAAAATACTAGGTTGATATAATTTCGCCAAGATTTTATATTAATATATAAGTATAGCTTGATAAAAATATCTTGCTACGATTCCACCAGGCTGGCAGTTAATCACCAGCCACCGCAATGGCTTGCTCACCCACCACCAAGCTTAAGCATGCATGATCACTACAAGTGCAATAAAAATTACCATCCACCTGGCTTGCATGCTCAGTAGAGTACTAATGAGTGATTAGAGGTGATTAGGCTTCATGATTTACTTTTGTGGGAATTGCTGCCTGGTGGTGGTGGCTCTCATTAGCCACATCTATTGTGGCTAAGATTCCATCGGGCTGGTAGTTAATTACTAGCAACCACATGACATCTGCTTCATGATTACCAGCTTGCCGTCTCGGGTGGCACCTAAGATTCCATCGCGGTGGCCTGCAATTAATATGGATGGAACCTCGAGCTCCATCCACCACGGTGGCTCAAACTTTATGATATATAAGTGGCATTTGGTATTTTACTACGTTGCTCTCATTCTTTGCTCCACACCCCTCCTCCAGCTCTTTTTCGCCCCTACTCTACTTTGCTCCACGCTCCCTCCAACTCTTGTCACTCATATGCTCCCCTACTCATTTGTTGCTCTCCCACTCATCTTCACTCCCACTCATCTTCACCATGCCTACTACCACCCCCCCTTGATGCAATGTGATCCCAATGTTATCTGCCTTCTCATATAAGGTGGTTGCATTGCACTCACCTAGATTAGAAATGCTGGCACTAGTGGAGACCCTTTCATTCCCACAGTCGATGCCCCCCATATTTGCATGTGAACACCTTAGATGACATGCTCACCCCTGGCCTCTTTATGTCTATGCTGTATGGGTTCCCCCTAGATGTCGACGAAGGCATCAATATTTTCAAAGCGGAGTACTCTCGACTTGTTGGGGGGGCCGTAATCTAAGTCCTGGAAATGTGCATGGTCTTTGACCTCTCCATCATCTCCTCCTTTGGCTCCCTAAAACATTTTAATGCAACAAGCTAGACTCGCAGAAATACTGAGTTGTACAAATTCCCTCTTGCTCAGACGAGGCTCATAACCACTCTGGATGTAATCTTTTGGCCTCTAAGGCTCTCAACAATCTTTTGGCTCACTGGATGTAATGTTTTGGTCTCTAAGGCTCTCAGAAATTGCTGAGTTTTATTACATTTATGTAATCTCTTTTTGTTCAATTTGAGGCTTTCAGTATGCATTGTTGTTAAGTTTTATATTTGAATGGTTATGGTCATTAGCTGTAATCTTTTGGCCTTTAAGGCTCTCAGCAATTGCCGAGTTTTTATAAATGTAAGATTCCCTATTCAATTTTTTCTTAGTATAAGTTGTTAATTTTTATATAACCTACTATCGGATGTAGATGTACATTGTAATCTCTTTTGCTCAATTTTCACTCGATGAATTGTAGTTGATTATCTAGATGGCACCATCAGGCCTCCAGTCACCACGATGGCTTGAAATACTTTTGCCCTCATTTATATTTACTACAACAAGGGCTAAAATACCAATAAAGCAAGACTACAATTTTCGTGGTTTATGACCAAAATAGCACTAAAATAGCTCCAATGACCCACCATTGTGGTTGCATGGAGATACATCTAGAAAAATACAATTAAACTTTCAGAAAATGCAACTGACAACATGACCCTTGAGGGGTCCCCTTTAGGGGCAAGGGCCATATCGACATGCATTACACAATATCCAAGATGCCATTGGACAGATATGGCATGTCAATATGGCCCTTGCCCCTAAAGGGGACCCCTCATCAAGGGCCATATCGTCAATTGCATTTTGCTTGGTTGCATAAGGAAATACATTTTCTTTGGTACACAAATATATAATTGCAAGAACTAGCACGGTGGCTATCATAGATCTCCTTCTATTTGCCAGTGTGGCGGTGGTCATCATAGACCTCCTCCTGTAATATGTAAAAATAGGTAATGGAGCTATAACTTCAAGAACCAGTGCGGTGGTCTCTCCAAGACAACCTTGAATTCTGGGTGATGAGAGGTCGTCCACTGAGGCGATGCTCAAAATGATAGATTACATCTCATTATTATGCCAAAAACCACCGTGGTGGTCTCTCCAAGCCAACCTATGATTTGCATGGGCAAAGCTGCAACAAAAGGTTGCATAATGATAGGTGGTCAAGCCAGAGAATGCACTGCAGTGGTGTTCAAAATGATAGATCAAGCGTCTCATTATTACGCCGAGAACCAGCGTGGCGGTCTCTCTAAGACAACCTTGAATTTTAATGATCTACATGGGTGAGATGCCCAGTGACAGGTGACAAATCTGCGTCAAAAGGCTGCGCGATGATAAGTGGTAAGGCAACTCAGGCCAGAGATTGTGCTACATGAAGCAATGCAGAGATGCATGATGTAGTGTAGAGCTACTGTGTGTCAAGCACTGCAGTGTTCATAATAAATAGATTGCATCTCATTATTACACCAGTGTGGCATCATCACGTCAGGAAAATTTCTCACAAGAGCACAGGTCCGCACAAAATTCAAATATTCACCTAGGAGCGCATCGCGTCGTGGCCCCAAAATGGCCCGAAAATAGTTTCGTGATTGGCTACACCCAAGCAAACGTTGACCTTGCTGGTGTATCAAGAAGCAAAGCTAGGCATAACCATTTGTGGACATTCATCAAATTCGTCTTGCCCTCATTCAAGATATAAAAACAACTAAAGGCGATGGAGATGCCTCAGAATTTTGCCAGCTTGCTCTTCTTTGCATCTTGCATTTTTCACAATCCCCTTCACATCCTCTACACACTAGACTCCTAGGGCTCCAAAAGAAACCCCATGAACTTGTTACAAAACATCCATGGTTTGAAATAAGAATCTTCTTATTGGAATCCTTGCTTTTTGTCTAGGAGAATACGATCTGGCATGTGATATGTAGTTCTCCGAATGCTTCCCTAAACTTTTTCTATAGTATATTATCATTTCTTAGCCCTCTTAAAATGTAAGATTGCAAGAAACAAAAGAGGAAGCTTAGATTGTTTGCATTGTAATTGAGTAACAATGTATCCTCATAGTTTAGAAGGTGCTTATTGGGAAATATGAGAATCTAAAACAATTTGCAAGGCAAGATGATATCTGCAAGGATATCGATGAGGGATATGACATGCCTTTTCAAGCAAGTTTCTGTGGAGTATCTAGGTTGTTGATATAGCTGCCTAGTAGCTTTGTATAATCTTGAAGCTTAAACTATGTACTAGACTTGATGCTTTCTAGGATGAGGCTTGAATTTGAGCCATTCCAACATTGAAAGATCTCAAAAAGGGAAATATCTACAATCACATTAGCAAGATGAGTGCTGGAAATATTAGATTACAAAACATGGGTGCTGTACGTTGTCACATGTGAAAATATATCTTCTTGGCTCTCAAATAGCCAAACCAAGTAGAACATTGAGAGTTTGCTTCTCAACAATATAAAATGTACATCAACTTGTATATGGTTAGATGCCTACCCAAACCTGTGTGCTCCCTACTCCTCCTCATAATCCTTGTATTCCCATGTGCATATCATTGCACGCCACTCTCAAATTTCTCCCTATATCGATAAAATGATGTCCTTGGGATTCCATGCATCTCATACCATGCTCTGCAACACACATCCCGTCCATTTACCTTGAAGTTGTAGTGTATCCTCCCAATGCAATCACGATGCCAAGCCATTGACAACACATAAGAGACACATAATATATAAAGTTTGTTCAAGACACCAAGGAGTTGACCAAAAAATCTTCCTTAGAGACATTAAGAATCATGCTCAGTGTGTTGACAGCACATACTCCCACGGCAATCGATGGAAGAAACCTGTTGCATTAATTTAAGTGACATTTTTTACATTGACATTGGAGGCTCTCTTTGCTAGGCACCATGTTAATGAAAGTGCACCTTCTTTTCTTTGAAGGTGGAGGATCATTTTTCAACATTCAATCATTAACCACCTCCTCCGTGCCAACAACCTGGTCCATGGGCACATATTGTTGCAATGGGCTTCCATCAAGTAAGGTAATCTGCTTGATGGGCCACTTAACTAGGCTAAGAGAGATGACATCTTGCATAGAAGACCCCAAGTCACTTCTTGTAATTTGTTCTTTCTTATCAATACCCACACCAATGCAATCATTACCCAATAGATCAAAGTTTATAGAGTCGCCCGAGAAAACATACAAGATCACACCTTCCCCCATGGTCTTTGTGTGGATCTCATCCCACAAGACAACCTTTTTCTCATTCCAAGATTCACGAATGCGATTGTTAGTTTTCAATGAAGAAACTAGCATTGCATCAACATAAGGTTGTTCATGCTTTCTTTGTGCAACCTCTTGAGTTGCCGGCTCATCATATATAAAGTTTGTTCAAGACACCAAGGAGTTGACCAAAAAATCTTCCTTAGAGACATTAAGAATCATGCTCAGCGTGTTGGCAGCACATTCTCCCACAGCAGTCGATGGAAGAAACCTGTTGCATTAACTTAAGTGACATTTTTTACATTGACATTGGAGGCTCTCTTTGCTTAAGCACCATGTTAATGAAAGTGTACCTTCTTTTCTTTGAAGGTGGAGGATCATTTTTCAACATTCAATCATTAACTGCCTCATCCGTACCACCAACCTGGTCCATGGGCACATATTGTTGCAATTGGCTTCCATCAAGTAAGGTAATCTGCTTGATAGGCCACTTAACTAGGCTAAGAGAGATCACATCTTGCATAGAAGACCCCAAGTCACTTCCTGTAATTTGTTCTTTCTTATTTACCCAATAGATCAAAGTTTATAGAGTCGCCTGGGAAAACATACAAGATCACACCTTCCCCCATGGTCTTTGTTTGGATCTCATGCCACAAGACAACCTTTTTCTCATTCCAAGATTCATGAATGCGATTGTCAGTTTCCAATAAAGAAACTGGATTGCATCAACATAAGGTTGTTCACGCTTACTTGGTGCAACCTCTTGAGTTGCCAGCTCATCATATATAAATTTTGTTCAAGACACCAAGGAGTTGACCAAAAAATATTCCTTAGAGACGTTAAGAATCATGCTCAGCATGTTGGCAGCACATACTCCCACAGCAGTCGATGGAAGAAACATGTTGCATTAACTTAAGTGACATTTTTTACATTGACATTGGAGGCTCTCTTTGCTTAGGCACCATGTTAATGAAAGCATACCTTCTCTTCTTTGAAGGTGGAGGATCATTTTTCAACATTCAATCATTAACCACCTCATCCGTGCCAACAACCTGGTCCATGGGCACATATTGCTGCAATGGGCTTCCATCAAGTAAGGTAATCTGCTTGATGGGCCACTTAACTAGGCTAAGAGAGATGACATCTTGCATAGAAGACCCCAAGTCACTTCCTGTACTTTGTTCTTTCTTATCAATACCCACACCAATGCAATCATTACCCAATAGATCAAAGTTTTAGAGTCGCCCGGGAAAACATACAAGATCACACCTTTCCCCATGGCCTTTGTTTGGATCTCATCCCACAAGACAACCTTTTTCTCGTTCCAAGATTCACGAATGTGATTGTCAGGGATTTGTGAAGAACGGCACTAGTGCCACTCTCTAGAATCCATGCAGGGAATGGGTCTAGATAAAATTTCCATGAGAGCATGAATTATGTTCTTTATTTTGTTTGGTAATTTGGTAAAAATTTTCCATGAAAGCATGAATTAATTTCCTGAAAATTATGATAATGGCACTAGTGCCATTTTGCATCTGGATTTAAAAATTGTCAAACCTAAATGGAGATTGACACGAGTGCCATCCTCCATTATTCTATCTTCAAGTTTGAGATTGGTAGCAGTGCAGGGATTATAGAGATTCGCACTAGTGCAAGGAGATTGGCACCAATGCCACTCTCCATAATCCAGACTCAAATGGAGATTGGCACTAGTGCCATTCTCCATAAGGAAATCTGAAATTCGCTAGACTCACTTGGAGAATGGTACTTGTTCCATTCTCCACAATCCCACATGGAGAATGGCACTACTGCCAATCTCCATGTGGTTTTGTGGAGAATGGAACTAGTGCCACTCTCTAGAATCCATGAAGGGAATGGGTCTAGATAAATTTCCATGAGAGCATGAGTTGTGCTCCTAACTTTTTTGGTAATTTGGTAAAATTTTTCCTAGATTCGCAATTACTTTTGTTTTCAAATTCACAATTATTAGGGGATATTTTGGTGATGTTATGACTACATCATGTCATTAAGGATTATTTTTCTTGTGCCATTTGAAGTTAATGTTGTAACTACATCATTTGGATTTGAAGATCCACAAGAAAAGTTGTAAGGGTAATAGAAGAAGTTGATATCTTGAAAGAGGTTGATATCCTATGGCAAAAGGGTCCAAGTGCATCTATTATTCTTACACTAGGGGATTTAATGAAAGGTTTTAAATATAGAGTTGTTTTTAATGTTTTAAATGTAGATGCTGACTTGTATGATTGAAAATTTGTTGACATTTTAAATGTTGAGGCTCAATCTCATGTTTAAATACACACACACACAGTTGTTAATATTTAATTTATCTTAGTTGTTAATTAGTTTTTTTATATAAATATAAATATAAATAGAAATATATATATATATATATATAACTTAGTTGCTAATTTGTTATGTATATACGTAACTAGTTAGCTAATTAGTTTTATATATATATATATATGTTAATTAGGTTTGTATGTGTGGGGGTGTGGGTTTATGTGTGTGTCTAATAAAGCAAAAATTGTGGGCATTTATCCTATTGGTTAAAAAGAAAAATCTAGGTTTAATCTAAAGTGTGTGAGTGTGTGGAGAGTTTGTGTGTATAATAAACCAAACAGTGTGGTCAAAAGAAAAATCTAAGTTTAATCTAAAGTGTGTGAGTGTGTGTGTGCCTAAGGTTTGGGAATTTGGAAAACCCTACCTTTTGCTCTCCTTTCTACTTCTCTGCGTCACCACTTCAGCAAACAAGCTCGTTGAGGTGGCTCTCTATGAATGCGCATCCATTTTGAAACCCAAGTCGTGAACATGAATTTCTTCCTCGTGAATTTCTGGCCTTAATGGTGTTGTTCGCATCAAGGTCATGAATTGTGACCTTGGTCCTCAGCCTCTGGCTGGCTTCCTACATGAATCCTTGGCCTGTGGCTGGCTTCCCGTGTGAATCCGTGATATGCCATCTCTAGTACTCTCTACCATTTCTGATGTCTCCTCTCTACCATCTACCAACTTCCAAGTCCTTTACGACCTGTTTCCATGCAGGTGGAATGCTAGCGTTCGGGTGATGGTCATGAGGCATTTGATCATTTGGTGGTGGTTGGATCTCACTAAAAGGCATGGACTCCTTCCACCACCTAGGTGCGGGAGGCCTTGGGCAAAGTGTCTAGCCAATAAGGAGCTTCCAATCCCTCCTCTACCCCCTGCAACCCTGCAACCTTGCAATTAGTTTTGGTGCTTGGGAACCTCCTGGGCTGCTCGATCCAGCATTCAAGTGCGTCATTTACTGGTGTGTGGAATCAAAAGGTTAGAGACTTTGGAGGCTGAGTACTGTGGCTGTTGTGCCTCATCTGCAACCACCTCCAAATTCAATTTTCTTGGGAAGCTGCATGCCTGCGTTTGGATTCTGTTCATCAAGGAGTTTGGGGATGCGTGCTACGTGTCAAGACCTTTGGAGCTGCAATCCCTATCAATGCCTTGGGAATGAGAAAGGGACATCAAATCCTCTGCCTTCAAGGTGGCCCATAGATCTATATCTCTCTCTCTCTCTCTCTCTCTCTCTCTCTCTCTCTCTCTCACTCACTCACCCACAATGCTCTCTCTCTCTCTCTCAGTGCTTCCTCTCTATATGCCTTTTGCCTCTCCTTGTGTGATGTTCACTACCTCAATGACTTTGCAAGCGGGACGGGGGTGGGAGACTTTGCAATGATTAGGTAGAGGAGATCTCTCTCTCTCTCTCTCTCACACACACACACACACACTCATGCTTTGTCTCTCTCTCTCTCTCTCTCTTTCTCTCTCTCTCTCTCTCTTTCTCTTTGAAATGTAGTTTCAAATTCTCATCTCACAATTCAAACTCTAGTTTCAAACTTCAAATTCAAAATTTGAATTTGAAATATGAACTTTGGATTTGAATTTCATATGTAATTTGAAAAAATGTATGTATATAAATATAAATATAAATAAATAAATAATATTATATTATATTATATACAAACACATGAATTCTTATCACTTGGAAGTCCTTCAAATTTTATTTGTACATGCGCACGCACCTACACACAAATGTACATAGGAATGCATGAGTGGCTACGCTTGAAATCCATTTTTCATTAATTTCATTTTGAATGGATTAAAAAATGTAGCTCATAAAAAAAATGCTGGGTACGCTTGAAATCCACATTTCATTAATGTCATTTTGAATGGATTAAAAAATGTAGCTCATTAAAAAAATGCTTGACTTCATGTACGTGGTTTTCTAATATGGATGTGAAACGCTCCATTAATCTCCTATGGAGAATGGATAAATGTGGACAAATGAGAATGATAAATGTGGACCATTAATCATGATGATGCTTGAATTTTCAATGGAGCGTATTGACCTTTTTATAATTTATACGAATGCATAAGTATCTATGAAGGATCCCTGTATTTCATCAAGTGTAGAATTCATAAAAACATCTTAGAAGTTTTGGAATTCAAAAATATAGATTGGACCTCTTGAACTATCAATTTGATAGACTACTATTTCTCTGCTTTCACATAGAGATTGGCACCAGTGCCATTCTCCATAAACCCACATGGAGAATGGCACTAGTTCCATTCTCTACAAACCCAGATGGATATTGGCTCTGATGCCATTCTCCATAAACCCACATGAAGATTGGCATCAGTGCCATTCTCCATTAACCCACATGGAGAATGGCACTAGTGCCATTCTCTACAAACCCAAATGGAGATTGGCTCTGATGCCATTCTACATAAACCCACATGAAGATTGGCACCAGTGCCATTCTCCATAAACCCTCATGGAGGATGGCACCAGTGCCATTCTCTATAAACCATGCATGCACAATGGCACTTGTGCCATTCCCCAATGGCATTCTCTATAATCTCACACCAATGTCCATGTGGGTTGGTAGAAAATGGGACTATTACCAATTTTCGTGGCAGTCTGAAATTTCTAGCACAAATGGAGATTAGCACCAGTTCCATTCTCCATAAACCCATATGCATAATGGAAATGGTGCAAATCTTCATGTGGTTTGTGAAGAATGGCACTGGTGCCATTCTCCTAAACCCACACCAAGAATGAAACCAGTGCCATTGTACATCACGGATTACGGAGATTGGCACTGACCACACCAAGAAGGGCACCAGTACCATTGTACATCATGGATTATGAAGATTGGCACTGGTGCCAATCTCCATCATGGATTACAAAGATTGGCACTTGTACATCAGGGATTATGGAGATTGGCACGTGCCAATCTCCGTAATCCATGATGTACAATGGCACTGGTGCCATTCTCGGTGTGGGTTTAGGATAATGGCATCTGTGCCATTCTTCACAAACCACATGAAGATTTGCACCATTGCCATTGTGCATGTGGGTTTATGGAGAATGGAATTGGTGCTAATCTCCATTTGTGCTAGCAATTTCAGACACCCACAAAGATTGATAATAGTGCCATTTTCTACGAGCCCACATGGACATTGGTGTGAGAGGGGAATGGCACAAGTGCCATTGTGCATGTATGATTCTGGAGAACGGTGGCATCAGAGCCAATCTCCACAAACCACATACTACTGAGTTCCTCTAAATGTTCTATAAGAAAACTCCCATGTGAAAGGCCTCACATTTATCAAGGGCCACAAGGAGCCCTATTTCACCTGTTAGCCATTTATACCATACAAGTCACAAGGGGGTACAAAAGTGGGTTATCCCATATCCAACAATGATGCCTTCACCAACAATTTTATGACCCAACAATACATTTGAAGACACACAAAAGAGACACTTGTATGGGTTAAGGGCAATCTTTGTCTCCCTACATTTTTAAAATACACTTTGGAGTCACTCCAAGTGTGCTTGCCTCATGCTATAGGCTAAGAAATCATCTAGGAGCATTGCAAGACATTCATCAATGTACTTCTGCACTGTCCACCTTGAAGCATTGAAATGTGGCTAGTGCATTCTTCAACTCAAATGGATAACTTTGTTGGAGTAGGGCCCCCATTCAATGATGAAGTTCATTTTCTCTTGGTCCTCTATGGCCAGAGTGATTTGATTGTACTTGCTCTACTCTTCCATGAATGAATACATTTTGTGACTAGCTACCTTATCCAAGATGGTGTCCACAATTAGTAGTCGAAATGGGTCTTTCATGGTCTACTCATTCAGCTTCTGGTAGTCAATGCAGACCTAATATTTTGCATTTTCTCGTTTAACTTTGGTAGTCAATGTAGACCTAATAGCTTGCCATTCTTCTTTGGTACAATAATGGTTGGAAATAACCAATTACTTTAGTCAACCTGGTAGATAGATGCTGCCTTTAATAATTGGTCTATTTCAGCCTTCACCAACTTGGCATAGTTGTGGTTCATTCGGTACATTTGTAACCAAATGGACTTTGTGTCTAGGATGAGAGGGATTCCAAGCTTGTTGGGACCCCATTCAAATACATGTACTCCCATGCAAGTATGTATTTGTACTTCCTAAAGTACGCTTCTATGGCTATGAGGAATTCAATTGGGATCTCTTCATTGATTCGGATCATTTTTTATTTCTTGCTCCACCCCACATTTGTTTCTTGAATTGGTCGGCCTTCGGTGAATCATCCATTGATGCTAATTTGGCCAATTTGACTTGCTGGTGGTTGTTCTTCAAATTTGCCTTGTCCTTCCTCATCTTTGGTAAAGCCTTTTGGAAAATCCATTTGTTACTCTTTGGCTTCTTGCACCCATTGGGTTGCCATGTGTAGTGTGCCAACTGTTGCAATGAGAGCAATGTTCATTAAGAGTAGCTTCTCTTCAATGTCTAAGGCATAGTCTTCCTCTATCTCTAGATATTTGGGCTTGCATTCTTTCTTGGTCGTGCCTTTACCCATCAATATTTGTTCTTTTTCCCCTTTAGGCTTATTGTCAAGGTCTCTTCCTCCTAATCATGTAGCACTTTGGCCCCCTTTATCCATGGAGCCAACTTCATACTCCATCGTCACCATAATTAGGATCATAGTGAAGCGTGCTCCACTAATTTTGATGCAAACATCCTTCAGCATGCCCACCGGCATGACCAATCTTTAATTTGCCATTCATATTTTGAATGGCTAAGGATTCAAGTTCTTCAACTTGATCATTTTTTGGATTTTATCTGATATTATGCACATGTCGAACCCTCCATTGATACCCATGCCCTTTTCATTATGATTCCAAACCTTTTTTTCAATCATGAGTGCTTCTTCATCCTAGATTGTAGCTTTGGTCACCTAGGCGATGCAAGTGGTGTGGAACTTTGCAAAGTGGGGAGCAAGTCCCATTAGTTGGCCGAGGGTTATCATGACATTAAGCCCTTTGAACTTTTCCTACACCAAATCGATCTTTGTCTAGTCCACTGTAGGATTTGTTGCCCTCTGCTGGTTGCTCCTCTAGTCGTTGACCCAATTTTTTGCTAGCTCAATGAGTGGTTCTTTTTTCTTTAGTACTTGGTTGATCTTTGCTTGCTGTCATCTTTTTCTCCCTCCATCAGGACTGGGGATATCTTGCTTTTGGTGGTTCATTGGACCTTTTGATCTTATGACCATCTTTGAATCCACTTTGGTGATTATCATGCCTGCCTTGGGTGCGTGATCATCGTTGTTGCATGCTTTCTCTAACATCTCAAGCTGCTTCCTCCATAGCCAACATTGTCTTTTGCCATGCCCTTCCTTCCCACAGATGTAGCACACCATACTATTCATCCTCATTTGTTCAAATTCATAGGACTTCTTAAGCTGTTGTGCCACTTGATGGGCTTTGGGATCCTGCTTGCCTTTGTTATCTAGCAATCTTTGGTATTGTGGCCTAGATGGTCATAGATGTTACAAAGTTGGCCTAATCAATATTCACTCTCTAAGTGGCCATTCATCATGCACTTGTGGCACATCATTTCTCCCTTATCCAAGTTGGTAAACTATTTGTCTCCTTTGTCTTCATCACTCTTTGCTTTTTTGTATGAATATGTTCTTTCTCCTTTTGGGTTGTTTGTTCCCTTGTTCTAATGCCATCACTCAACTGATCAATTTGTCATACCGCCTCATGGATCACGTTATTTCCATGTTGTGAAAAGAAGATCTCAGAGTCAAGCCACTCATCAACCAAGGCCTCAATGTCATTTCGTCTTGCACGTTTGTGAGTTGATTTGTGAGCACCCTCATCCTAGCTACAAAATCATACACATCTTCACCCTTTAGTTGGTGGAGATTTTCGAGCTTCAACAAGACATCCTCCTTATTGAATTCATGCTAGAATCTTGTCAAGAACGTGGCCTCAATTCATCTCATGTTGTGAATTGCCCATTCGGGTATTGGTCGTACATGTTCAATGGCTATCTTAGTGAATGTAGTGGGAAAGTGCATCAAGTACTCTAACTCATGAGTGATTTATAGGATTGCCACTATCCTTATGAAATTTTGAGCATGGGATTGAGGATTCTCTCCCTCATCCCTATTGAAGTTTTGGAATAGTCATGGGGAAAATTGGCAAGACATGTCCTGAACTGCTTCTCCTACCAACTGGCCGTGAAATTGTGAAGCACATATTTTGGGATGGATTGAACCACGTGACCTATAAATTCCATTGTTGCACCACAACCACCCAATAGGCCCCCCCAGTGATATAAAATTGGCTATGAGATAATATGTTAAAGGGGGGGGGATAACCTAAGCATGCAAGCAATAAAATTTGTGTGATTAACCTAAGCCTGCAAACATTTGTGTGATGTCCAAAAGCATCGATTTGAGAAATTTTGTCGTTGCTACCCTAGGCAAGTATACGAGGGACAAGGGGGAGCAAGGCAAAGAGGGGAAGAGGGGGGAGGGCTAAGGGAGGGATGAGCAGAGGGGAGGGGAGAGGTGGAGGGAGAGGGGAGGGATGAGGGGAGGAAGAGAGGAGGAGCCGAGGGAGAGGGAGAGGGGAGGGTGGAGAGGAAGAAGGAGAGGCAGGAGAGGAAGCAAAGGGAGGAGGGAGAGTAAGCGAAGGGAGGAGAAGAAGAGACAGGAAGGAGGAGAAGGAGAGGGAGGAGAAGGAGAGGCTAAAGAAGAAGGAGAAGGAGAGGGAGGAGAAGGAGAGGTGGAAGAAAAAGGAGAGGCAGTAGAAGGGAGGAGGGAGAGAACACGAAGGGAGGAAGGCACGGAGGGAGAAGAAGGTGCAGGGAGAGGCCGATTAGGGAGTGTAGGGAGAGTTTGCATTAAGGCCATTAGATAGGTTAATTGTGAAAAAGGGGGGGGAGACATACATTAATTAATTAAGAGGTTTTAATGGAAGGAACGATTAATTCCATTATGCAATTTAAAGTCACGGTGACTTTGGCATGAGGGCTCCAGCAAATTTGAGAATATGGTTGTTGCCTTTGAATTCAGCATATATGCTTCCTAAATGCCATGAATCCAATCCCAATAAACGGTAGAGATAGCAGACAACGTGCAAGCCCAATCTGGGACAAGGCATCTACAACCACATTTTCTTTCTCCTTCCTGTACTCAATCTTAAAATCATAGGGTTGCATTGAAGCCAATCGTCTCTTTTGCTTGGCAGACAAGATGGGCTACATGAGGAAATATATGAGTGTCCTATGGTTAGTTTTGACCTTGATTTCACTCTTGTATAGGTAGTGATGCCACTTTTGGAAGGCATGTAGAATGGCAAACATTTCCTAATCATAAACATGATAGTTGAACTCTTTGGCCTCAAATTTTCTACTTTCATAAGCTATTAAACCATTCTCTTTTCATCGTAAAACGGACCCCAAGAATTTGCCACTATCATTTGTCTCCACAATGAATGAACATAGGTGCATGACTCAAGGCAAATTTCATGTTGTGCTTCTTTTGACCACGGAAAGGCATCCTTCTTCGAAAGGTCAGCAAGAAGAGCTTCCCTCTTGGCAATTTTTTGAATAAATCTCTTGTAGAAGGAGGCAAGATCCAAAAAACCTCTCAGTTGAGTGAGATTTTGTGGCTACGACCATTCCCTTATGCATTTCACCTTTGTAGGATCTACACAAATACTATCTCTACTCACAATGTTCCTCAAATATTCAAACTCTTCTACCATGAAAGTACATGTGCTGGCTTTTGCATAAAGCTCATGCAACCTCAAAATTTTCAACATTTGTCTTGACATGTCCAACATTATCCTGTTTGTTCTTTCTATAAATGAGGATGTCATCAAAGAAAACTAGCATGCATCAGCAGAGAAGTGGCTACAATGTTTTGTTCATGAGTGCCTAGAAGGTGGCTATTGCATTAGTCAACCCAAATGGCATCACCTTGAACTTGTACAAACCCCATTCTATGCAAAAGGATGTCTTGCACTCATCTCCCTCTCTCACTCTAAGCTAATGGTTGCTTGACCTCAAATCTATCTTTGTGAAAAACTGAGCACCCTTGAGTTCATCCAACAAATCATCAATCTAGGGGATTGGAAATCTATATATTGTGGTAGCCTTGTTGAGGTCCCTGTAGCCAATGCACATACGAACCATCTTTCTTTTTTACCAGGAGTACTAGGGAGGCTAAGGGAGAGGTGCTATGAATTCTTCTCAAGCAACTCCCTCACCTGTTGTACCACTTCCTCCTAATCCAGTTTGGAAAGATGGCAGTATGGGGCTTTTTTTATGGGCTTACTGCCAAATTCCATAATTATGGCATGATCCACATCCTTGGAAGCAAGTGAGATGGCATATTAGCAAACACATTCACAAAATTGGAGCGCAATTGTTGCATGTCCATATCCTTCACCTTGGGAATGTTGCCCCTATGAGCCACTGACATATTTAATGTATAAATGGCACTTTCTTTCTTGAGCTCTCGGGCCAATTCCCTTGCTGAAATGATTTGCATTTTTGGGACTGTCATGCCATGCAATACCATTGATCTACCCATATGTGCAAAGGAGTGACATTCAAGTCCATGCTAAACTCCCCCAAGGATTTAATCCAATTGTAGCCTAGGACAATATCGATTGGATCCATGTCTAGTGCAAAGAGATCACTTGCAAAATCATAATCAAGACAGAGATAGATCCTCGCATCTTGGCACCGTCATAGCTTGCTGATACTATGTTGTCCATTGGCAATCTCCACTCTTAGCCCATGGTCTATCTCTGTGGCAACCAATCCCACCTTTTTCAAGATCTTGGTGTTGATGAAGCTATGTGTACTCCCACTTTCCACAAGCATATGAGCTATCATTCCTTTGATCTCACCCTTCAATCTCAATGTCTTAGAACTCCTGGCTCCCATCAATGCATTAAGAAAAATCAAATAAAGTACTAGCTGAGCATCCCATTATTGCTCCTCCTCATCCATAGGAGCATTCCCATCAGCATCATTCCATGCATGGAATGGCATATGATTACGATGCTTCACAAAGGAGACTTTAGGCATACAAAATGGAATACCCTTGCTGGGATGAACCTTGTGTGTGTCACTGGTGTGCTTTCCAAGATGAGCAATACTACCTGGATCAATACCTGGATCAAAAGGAAAATTAGAATCTTTTGCGACTCCAGCATCTAGGGGCTCCTTCTTATTCATGTGCCCCATCTATCTCATCATGAGACACCTCTAGAAACTCGGATCCCATCCATCGACTCTTCATCATTAGAGAGCTCAATAACCATGTTGAGTTTGGCTATACCACTATTTCTCATCTTGCACACCACCCTATGCTTGGGAGTCCATTTGTGACCACACTTAAAGCATAAGTTAGCCCTCTTTCCATTCTCCATGATGGCCTTGATGTGCTATTTTATTTTTTATTTATATGTTACAACACTTGCTTTCCCTCCTGGCTTTACAACAGTGCCTATAGGGCTTGGCAATGCAAGGCATGGAATGCACAAAATACACAATATAGAAAGGACACAGAATGGAAGATACAAAGAGATACCAATATACGTGGTTCACCCAATGTGGGCTATGTCCATAGAGAAACAACCAATCCTGTGTCTTTCTTATCCAACAAGTGAGAAGATACAAGATACAAGCAGTATATCCAGTGCTTTCTTGATATGTGAGCCACACACTTATGTTACCATTTTGACCACACAACTCATAAGCAACTCATGGACTGATTTTCATGTATTTTGGGCCCCGCTTGGAAAACCCCGACGACATCCTAGGGAGGGCATTGCCCCCCCCTAGCCCCACTTCATGGAATGGGTATAAGCATGTCTGGGTCCACAACAAAACCAAAAAAAAAATCTCTTAAAAAAGATCAGGCTCCACTGTTGTCTATGTGCCAACATGGACTTAGGTAGTACAGAATGTGTATGTAGAGTAGCAACAAAGCTCCGCTTGTACTTGCATAAGGCTAGGAATAATCTCTCTTAGGAATCCATGACATGCAAGTTCTACTTGCGATTCCTACATGCGAGTTCTACTTGCAACTTCTACTTGTAACTCCTACATGCAATTCCTACATGCATGTTCTACATGTGAGTTCTACATGCACGTCCTACATGCAAGTCCTACATGCAATTCCTACATGCATGTTCTACTTGCAACTTCTACTTGCAACTCCTACATGCAAGTCCTACATGCGATTCCTACATGCATGTTCTACATGCGAGTTCTACATGCAACTCCTACATGCAACAAGCAACATGCGAGTTCTACATGCAACTTGCAACTCCTACATGCAACTTCTATATGCAAGTTCTACATGTAGAGAGAGAATGTCCTACAATTCCTACATGCAGAGGGAGAAGCTGTCCAACTTGTATAAATACCCCATGATGGAATAAAGCCTAGACTCTTTGGGGCATTGTGTTGAGTTCTACTTTGGTATTCCAAGCAATTGTCTCAAGTGTCCATGCTTCCTTACACTCCACGTCCAAAAGCATGTCATAACCTTGCAACTCCTCCGACCCTCTCCTCCAACCTTGCAACCCATCCTCTCCCTCTCCTCCTCTCCCCTCCTCCTCCCTCCTACTCCTCCCTCCTCCTACTCCTCCTCCTCCTCCTCCTCCTCCTCCTCCTCCTCTTCCTCCCTCCTCTTCCTCCCTCTTCTCTCTCTTCTTTCCCCCTATGCTCTTACATCTTCTTCCTCTCCCACTCCTATGCTCCCCCTAAACCCTTAGTTCCTCAACCCTTAAACCTCCATGAACTACGAGGGAGATGATTTCTCCACCATGTACTCTACCCTGAACCTTGGATCCTCCTTCTAACCCTTGAACCTCTTCTAAACTCTAGAACCTCTTCTAAACTCTGGAACCTCCTTCTAAACCTTGGAATCTCCTTCTAAACCCTGAACCTCCCTCTAACCCTTAAACTCCTCCTAAACCCTGCAACCCCCAATGAAGGTGAAAGCCTTCATTCTCTCAACCATGATGATGCATGTTCCATTCACACATGCATGCACTATGTTTGCTTACCACGCTTGAGCCTACGTCTCTCACTAGAATATGACTCGAGGTCCTAAGCTACACGTATACTACAAACGACAACCCTGATATATCTGTAGGTGATAAAAAGCCTTGAAACCCTGCATACTAAGAATACCTTGCTCTTCCTGCGGAAGTTGTGGGAAAGAGCCAACATTTGGCGCCACTGCCGAGGAGACTAGCATCTCAAGTAACAAGTAAACATAGGCAGGTATGTGCAAAAAACAAACTACTATTAACTTTCATGAACATAACACTCAAGGGCAAGGAGAGTAAAAGTTTTTCCAACTCTAGCCAAACATATCAACCCCAAGCATCAACCTTGGGTTACAACCTTAAGAAATTTTCCTTATTTCTTAAAAAGAAGCCACTTGATAAACAAATTAGGCTAGGTAATGGACACAAATGCATAGAGCTTGCAATTTTGATCATTTCACCTTTTTACAGAAAAGCGATCCAAGCTAACCATGAAAAGGTATGACTCGGGAAGAATTTAGGGTTTAACCCTAAACCTACACCCATTTCCTATAAAAACCCACTCCACCCCCTCATTCTTCTTCTTTCACATCTTTCCTCCATCAGCATTGGATGACACATCTTCAACGATGATCTCAAGCAAATCAGCTCCCCTGCAACAGCATGCCATAGCGGGCGATTCACAAAGCAATGTCAGTAACTGGATACAAACATTGGCAACCATTGACAACTGCCATTCATTAGACCCCATCTTCTCATAGATAGATGCTAAGGAGCTACAGGTAGATCCTCCACTCACACATGAAGAACCAATTGATCTAGAGGTGCCATTCTTTATGGCTGAGTGGGATAATGAACCTGAAGAAGGTACCCATACCAATGATGACTCAGATTTTCCTTGGGACCTTGAAAATGAGTCTGAGAATGCTGAAATTGAAGTTCAAATCTTTGACAATGACCTAGCCATTCTGCATGCCCTAATGGTAGTCGAGCTCCCAAAAATTGAACCTATAAAGTTGAATAACAATAGAAGATCCCGCAAGAAAGCTGCAGGAGGAAATCAAAGAAAAGCCAAGGCCGAACACTTCAATGAATTCGAATGAGTCCAAACAAGGATCATCGATTTGTATCTTACACTTGGTACCAGGCAATCACATCATTAAGATTGATCGAGGATATCTCAGACATAAATAGGAGGTAGGACAAACTCCAAAGTTTTCAACTAAGCTGGAAGGATATTATGGAGGCATGTCACCTCACTGAGCTACTATAGAGAAATTTTCACAAGTGGTGAAGGGATCATCCTAGGCAGACGCGCAGAGATACATACACCCAGATCCAAATAAGGTGCTAAAGACAAATAAGGAAGCAAGGATACACCCCCAATGTTGGCTTCCATTTTTGTGGCATGAGGCATTTGGCATACATATTGTTCAACAGGCATAGACTAATGAGTCGGCCCAACCTCTATACCTCTTTGAAGACGATGGTTGTGGAAGGATTTTGAAGCTAAGAAGGCCTTTGACCCTAATATTATAAATAACTTTCTACGGGTAGAATTTCCAATCATGGGTACTTCCTATGCACTTGTAGCACAGATGGAGGAGTCCAATAATACTTTTGCTATAGTCCTAGATCCATCAATAGACGACTATCATGCATTTTGTTTGGCTACTCATCATTATGCTGTGGGACATTCCTACACTAGAGTTGACCATGGAGGAAAGTCTTCAGTGGCTTTGTTAAGAAATTGTCTTCGACCTCAACACCGGTCCTCAATTTTCACAAATTATGCGCCTCTATTTACATGTCTGCAATCTTCATGGTCATCACATTTAGGCCTTCGAATATATTTTTGAGACACATTTTTGGAAGCCTCTCCATCTAGCTTTATCCCCCGAAATGTCTATTACTTGCTATGTGCCTTGGACGTCCTCAATGCTCAAGTCAAAGAGTGGGACAATTTCCACAATAATGCATACCATTTCTCATGTGATCATAAAGGTTGATCTACCAATGTCGTCTCCAACCAAATCATTGTTGCCGATGGCCCAAGGGATGAGATTGGGTAGCTATGAGTGCAATCCTCCTTGGGCCTCCTTGCATTTTTACTTTGAGTGTCTAGGTGAGACAAGTATTTCCCTGTTTGCTATAGCTGTACTATGTAAATGAGCATAAGCACATGCTCTCATGTCTAATCCAAGATTTTATTGAGGATGTGTGGTGATCTATATTTTAAAGAACATCTCATTCATTAGCAAAAAAAACATGCTTGTGTTTGACTTTACCAATGACCATCTTCACAAAAGTTTCAGAGGGGCCAATATGCAATGATCTGCAGGCATCCTCAGTCACGTGTCGAAACTTGGTTACGGCCACAAGGTAGCTTCTTTTTCATTTCAAATACTTGCTGAATTTATTTTGCCTCACCTCTAAATTTCTCTATTTTTTTGAGTTTCTCTCGTGTGTTACATTTCACAAACATGAACTCGCACCTTATTGACTATCAATGTGATTCTTGCAAAGGCTCTCGTGTTAGCTATGACACTTCCCATCCATTTTTCTATTAATGCAATGGTGATAGGTCCAGAGACCTCAATTGGTGGACTCTTGGTGGAGTAGATCCTTCAATAAGGTGGGATATGATCCTGAAGGCCACACTATATAGCCCACACTCTACTCCTCAAATCATATAAAAGTTAGTACTCTGTTAAAACTAGAGTGCCTCAGGATCTATGGAGCACTCTAAGGTGGATGGAACCTATGTGGAAACATAATGAAGAGAGTGCCCATGACGTGTACCTCAAGTTAATTAGGTTCCAAGATAGATTAGCTTGGACTCATAAACAGAATCTTGAGTGTATGTACATTTCTCTATTCAACAATATATGATAGGCTTCTTATATAGAGAGAGCCCCTAGAATAGTCAACACTTGTGGGATCCTCTAATCCACATCTCTCCTTGTGGATGTCCTCAATCCACATCTCCACATCATGTAGTCCAAAAAAGAAACATGGTCTTATGTGCATTGGCTACAGGGGCCCCAAAACTATCATTAGAGGAAGTCCGAAGTAGAGCACATAACATTCCCACTCTCCACTTAGCCAGTGTTATATGCCTCTCCAACCTTGGGAAAATGTGAGTTTGAACACTATAGTAAGTCAAGCATTTAGGCTTGTGAGAGTAGAGCATAAGGTCATTGCAAGGCTCTCCAAAGCTTCACATGCCAAGGATATGCCACGCTGGCCTTCATCTCTTCAAGGCCCTTGCCAAGCTTTTGCTTGAACACAAATCCATATTGGCTACTTGCAGCTGCTTAACACCAAATCCTGGAGGCTAGCCGAAACTCACCACAATGTCTCCACTGCAACTAATGTGACACACGTAATGATAGACAGATAGATAGATTGATCAACATCATTCCCATAGAGCTCTAATCTTTCAATTGTCTCGCAACCTCAAATCTATAAACAAAAAATACCGAATCCACGTTGAGACTACGAGAGAATCTTACCTCAGAATCTTGGTTGAAGACACTCAAGACTCAAGCAACAAGACCTCTCCATTGTTGCTTGAAGACACAGACAATGCTGACAATCTTGTGCTCGTTATGAATTATATAGATTTATGGCAAAAACCCTTCTATGCTTTTCTCCCGTCCTTTTGATAAAAAGCTTAACTATGCTTTTGCACCTTGCTTTTCACACCATTAGATTTACTTGAAATCAATGCCCATGATTGTAACAAGTGGCTCAAGGAGAGCTCAAAAGACTCAAACTTCCCTCTAGGCTTCCTACCATAAAGATTCTTGCTTGGTTGGTGTTAAAGCCCCTGCCCATTCAAGACTGACTAAGACTTTTTTTGGCTACCCACAAGTTGGGCACCTTTGGGGCACCCTTTGGCAATGTGTAATCACCCTTAGCCTGGGAGTTGGTTTCTCGATTAAGGGGTCCTCAAGAATTTCTAGTGAATTTCAATAGTTCTTTCCCATGTCAGTCAGTCATGGGCACATCACAGCATGCGCGACTCATTTTGGAGAGCCATCTGACAAGTTTGGGAAGTCGTTTGACCGTATAGCCGCCAATCAAGCCTCAAGAAAGTCTCTCAGCACCATAATGTCTGGGTGGAGAGAATTGCGGACCTTAACGAGGGAACAGGGCAGGCTATCACATATACAAGCAAATTTGATGTCTTACACCATCGTTGGAGCCGCCTCTAAAGCTAGAGTCCCATGTGGACTCAAGCAAGTCGATAGAGTTCATAAATGATCTCACCTGATTTGTTACTTCTATTTACGACTTGCATTTCCATCCATACTTAGCATTGGAGCCATTAGAGCTAGAATCTAATGCACAAGATGACTTAGCTAGTATGTGCCAGATGGAGTCACTTTCCACATACCCGAGAGCATCGTCCCAATCTTCACTCGTAGCCTTATTTGGTATCATCCATCGTTCTAGGCTTGAAAATGGGAGGTCATGCTAACATCGAGAAAATGGGTGGAAATAAGCATGAACATAGGGAGCCACCATTTTTTGCCCTACTGTAAAATTGCAAACACGATGTTGGACCTTAAGTATAGCTCCAGTTGGCAAAAAACTCGTAAAGATTTTGTGGTGTGTTGTTCTCACGTAGATCTCGCATTTGCAGGCTAGATAATCTCCAGCCTCAAGTATAGCTTCGTGGGAATGTCCTACAACATGTCTCTTGAAATTACTATTGGACCACTATCAGGGGCACATGTGCGGAAGCAAGATTTAAACATGGGCAACCCGCTCAGGTGGGCCAATGTTTTACCACCGAGCTATTACGGTGCCACAGGATTTTGTTTTTAGCCGCGTGAAGGTCCGAAGTTGATAATTACAAGAGGACAGTGCTAATATGAGCCCTACTATCAAGCACCTTTCATAATTGTCATTTGAGGGATGGTAAATGTCACAAAGCAATTGCCTCCCCGTCTCCATCAAACATGTAATCTAAGCATTTGATGGTTGAAAAACTATTGAATTCCACCTTTCACCTCAAGTAAAATGGCTCGTTGCTCTCCATTTTTCCCACAGTGAAAGGTGTCCTCCAACATCTTCCCTACACCATCCACTACTACGAGGTCTTCCTTACTGTCAATGGCTACAATCGCTTGAGTTTTGATCCTCACAAGGTCATCCTTACCACTAACGGCTACAATCACTAGAGTTTTGATCCTCACCGTTGGATAAACTCATATGTAATTGACCCATTATTCTATTTGAAAATTAACCCAAAACTCAATTGAAGATAAATATTACAACATTATAGAACTTCTAAACTATTGCTATACTATGCCACATCACACTGCACAAGGCAAAATCTTCAAAACAACATAGACATGTAAGATACAAAACTATGATTTAAAAGGGCCCCTTTTATTCATCTATATAGAAATATTCAACTACTTACAATTGGTTAACATTGGCCAAAATACTAGAGAATGCTTGACCAAAACTACTGGAAAGCTACCTGAAAATAACAAACTTAAAAACACTTTATTCTCAATTCTTCTTGCTCAACTTTACCAAACTTCCAAACAACATATGTAAGATCCAAACACACAATTTAAAAGGGCCCCTTTTATTCATCTGTATGGCAATATTAAACCTTACAATTGGTTAACCTTAGCCGAATACTAGAGAATGCTTGACTAAAACTACCAAAAAGCTACCTGAAAATAACAAACTTAAGAACATTCTTCTTGATGATCTATACACAAAAGTTATTGAGCAATCTACCATGCAGCACGACAACTGCCTCACCATGAAACTTTAGGCCAATAGCTTTGACAACAATAGGACAAATCTACAACGGTTCCTTAAGAATCATTGAATCATCTTCACTATGGTATATGTCACCATAATCGTGTTCAAAAGAAACCTTCTAAAACAACATCCCCACCATAGACACCTACGAAACCATTTGTATCTTTGGCAAAACCTTTCAAAACATCAGAACCACAACAATGTTAGATGACTTCCCACTCGAAGCATTCAAAGACCAACACCATCAAGTGTTACACCTGAAGCATCCACCCCCTAAATAGCGTGCGACCACACCTCTAGCATTATAAAGCACTCCAGCAAAACGCCTACCCAACACAACACAAAAATATGGCAAATATTATAGACAATGAAAGCTTATATATTGGGGAAAAAACAATATAATTTAAATCTTCGACATGCCCCTACCATCCAGATCTAAAAACTTGAAAGAGCCTGCACCATTGATTCGTATAGCCATCAAAATCAAATTAGAACCATCTCTGGTCAACTCACTATCAAAAGCTCCTCCATATTCATGAAACATTTCCATGCCACAAATTCCTCTAGTTGTTGATAGCCAAAAATCAATGCCAATTGGCAGTGTGCATTGGAAATTAATGAAATTGGATGTCCGCCTAATGGCTGGTCACTAATTTCATTGATTTCCTCCCTGCCAACAACCTCCTCATGTCCATTCCCTATTTATCAAGGCCACCAACTAAAATGGATCTATTAGCATTACCTCCTTAGAGGAAGTACTACAATGGAGAGTTGGATTCTCCTTTTGCCAATTTCCATGTGTAAAAATTATTTTTAAAAAAGGTTGCTTAGGTAAAAGGTTATGTCAAACTAAATTAATGCATAATGTTGCTTAGGTGAAAGGTTATGTCAAACTAAATTAAGCCATAAGATCCAAGTAAGACTACAAGGTGCTCTATATACATAACGACCAACCATCGGTTTCATTTATCCGATGAGTTATTATTTTTGTTTAAATAAGATTTCTCAGGTGAATGGTTATGTCAAGCTAAATTAAACGTGAAGCTCTAAGTAATATTAGCAATTGCTCTATATATGTAAGGTATGCATGCTTCCCAATATTCTAGGAGGGAATACCCACATGCACTTGTGCACTCTTGTCAATATCCATCTACTAGTTCCCACAAATCTGTGGTCACTATGACCCTCGAGAAAACTCTCAGGTCACCTTTTATGCACACAAAAAAGGGCTCAATTCATCTGGCTTCAAATCACCTTTCCCTCATTCTTCAAAGTTGGAGTTGTTTCTATACCCAAAGGGATTTGGTCATTCAAATGTAACATGGTCAGCATTAGTTGTTTGCGCATTGGTCCCCCTTGTTGAAAACAAGGTAGCATACCACCCTACTCCTCTTAGATGATAGCAGCTCTAGTTTTGGTTATCCTCATAGGGTTTGGACTTTGCCTAGCTAGAGATGATTGAGGTTAGCAGTAGAGGAATCCAAGAGAATAGTGGATAAAGGGGTTAGCACGGCATGGTATGCACATATATTCAAATGGTTTGCTAGTCAGTGGACCAACTCCCCCACTTTCATTACATCCTAGATGCACCATCCCCCCTTGATACCAGGAGATGAGATCAACCTTATCATACAGTTAGATTTACTCCAACTCCATACGTCATGAACTTGGGGGGAGCCAAGAGTTCCCCACCAAGATCTAGATCTACCATGACCACATTGTGAGAGTATCAAAGAATGGAGTGATCATAGTACCTAGAGGCAAGAGGAGTTTCACATGCACTAAAACTTTCCATCATCCAGATGTGAATCTCGTCCCATTAGCTAATGATCAAGGCTAGGAGAGCTGCAGGCACACCCATAGTGTAGTGGATTTGTAGGCTATGCACATTGAAGGAGGTGGGGATAGAGGAGCATTTCCTATGTACCTGTCTAGTCTATTATGAGGCTTGAGGGTGATACCATTGCCACTTTTAGGAGGGGCATGTCTTTGGACCACTCTCTCAATTGATCCACTTCCATGACTAGGCCTATGTTGGCCTCTACCTAATTGACATATGGCGGCACAAAGAGACCCTACTAAGGCAAATCAAGTAGCAAGAGGTGATCGCAGCATAGGAGATAGGATATACCAAGCACAACAACATGTCATATACTTCTATGAGTTTGAGTCAGCTCCAAGACATGCTAGAGTGGGGGAACAAGAGCTAGCTAACATGAGGGCATAGTGGATCAATGGGAAGAGATGACATGGAGATAAAGAACCAGAGACACAGATACCACATGCGATGTATAGCCTAACTAGAGTATGCACAATGGAGGTCTAGCCTATCTTAGCTCTCCTCAATAGGTCAATGGATACAGATACGTGATATCTTCACATCCCACCATAGAGCCACCATGGGACCTAGTTTTGAATTTTTAGTACTAGTTTTGAGTTTTAAGATTTTGAGGTTCTTAGCATAGCATATCACTCAACAAGGACCCTAGTGAGCCCTTTTCCTCAGCCCATCGTGGCTTGTATGAGTTACTCTTTTGATTGTGCTTTGTTTCATAGGCTGCAAGACCTCCCAAAGATAAATTTACCTAATATGGTTTTTATTCATCAGAGCAAAACAACCTTTTGAGATGTATAGTGCAACGACATACTTGAATATTGAGGTATGAATTCTAATAAAAATAACTTTAGCCTTTGAAATGACATGTTGAAAACGTCAAGGTGACAATTGCATCTCTCCTTAAAGTTGGGTTATAATGTATGGAACAATTGTTGAGATTAAGGGCATTTACAATAGATTAATTGAAAGTACAAAATTCACGAGAGTCATGGGAGGGTATGTAGGCCAAGGTTAATGTAAAGCTTTTTAGATTTATGTTGCTCCTTATTTGTCTTTCATGGTTTTCTTTGCCTTACCTTATTTATATCATCACCATCCTTTGAAGGAAAGCAATGATGCCCCTTTGTTGTTTTATTATTTCATGATTACTATTTTTTTTGGGTACATCTTTGGCTATTATGGTGGAAACATGTGTGATGTAGAGCATTTTTACAGCATTCATGGATTAACTTATTTAGCTTCAATTGAAGCTAAGCCCACGATTGGTTGTTTTTACTTTGCCATAGGATGCTAATGCAAGCCCGAATGTATAACTATTAGTTTTATATCTTCAATCATCAACACTTTGTGCCCAGTCTACATTTTTTTCCCAAAGAAACCAAAATTTAATGATTTGCCACATTTCAAACCATAATTCCATGTGCCTTATAAGTCTTGGGTACCCAAACAATAGATTGCACATCATGGAAAAGTCAAACAAGCATCTAAGCCATGTTCTCTTAACAATGGTCGCATATCAAGAAAATCAATCATGAAGTATACATTTCTCCTAAAAACACCCATTTCAATAATTTTGGACTTTTCTTTCATTTTTAAATAGGGCCCAAAAATAATTCCAAAATGAAAAGTTAAATTTCTCACCTATCCTTCTTATAGGAGTTCTAGAAAAAAAATCATCCTCGCCTACCCTCCCTACACTTCCTCTTTTCAGGCTTGCATGCCAGAGGTGGGAGGGGAGAGGGGGGATAAGGGGGATGAGGGAGGGAGAGGGAGGGGGATGAGGGTGTTAAGAAGGAAGTGGGGCATGGCCATGGCTCTGCACGGGAGGTGGGAGGGGATAGGGGGGGATAAGGGGGGTGAGGGAGGGAGAAAGAGAGGGGGGGGGATGTGGGGTGTAGCTGGCAGCCACGAGAGGGGAGAGAGGGGCATAACAGGGTGAAGGAAGGCGGGAGGCACAGGGAGGGAGAGCAAGGTGGAGGCAAGGAGAGAGGGGAGGATGGGGGGATGAGGGACGGGGTGGGGGTTGGCCATGGCTACAAGAGTAAGAGAGGGGAAAGAGAGGCATGACACAGTAGAGGGAAGGGACGAGGAGGGATGGGATGAGGAGAGAGGAAGAGAGGGGATGGGGAGAGGAGAGAGGGATAAGGGAAGTGAGGGGATGAGGAGAGAGGGAGAAGGAAAGGGAGGGGATGAGGAGAAAGGGGACTCTAGTTTTTAAATGACGTGGCCATCGGATTTTTCTTGTCCCTTTGAGTGCCTTTGGGAGGTAGATCACATATATCCAAAAAATGCAATCATGCCTTAAAATGACATTTCCTCCTCATAGTGTCACATTGGAGTCATTATGGAGAGATAATGGCATAGCAGTACATAATATATGATTGAAAAAAATAGACTATTCAGACTAAAGATTCACACATCATGCCTCCCATACATGTAGAAGTACTTCTTTTATACATCTGATTAAAAACATTGATCAGATTGCACATCTCCTTCCTTCTCATATATTCACATTGCAGTCATTTTGGACAAACAAGTTCAAGATCCATTCAAGATAAAAGAGCATACTATACATCTCCTTCCTCCCTGTACAATCACATTAAAATCATTATGGATAGATAATGACAAAGCAAAAGTAGAATATATGATTCAAAATATGTAAATATGCTCATATTTTAGACATGCATATCATGTCTCCCATGCTTGTAGAAGAACATCTTCCATACATGTGATCCAAAAACATGGAAGGAAAATGAACTATGTGATAGATATGAAGAGCAAAAAAGCACATTACATCTGATGCATCTTCTACCCCATGCACTGCTCACATTATAGGAGGCTCACATATCTTGCCTCCAATCTATATAGAAGTACATCCATATATCCATTACACAAACCAACAAGGATTTTCATCTCTATATTCGATGTACTGAGAAAAGCACAATAGAGGATCTCTCACAACATCTACTAGATGGAAGATGGGTATTATTTTCCACCAAGAGCTGGAAACAACTCAAATCTTTGTAAGACCTGAATGGTGCATAAATTGATGTACTGTATACTCAATCCTAGCACCACAATGAACACAAAGTATATGTGCTTGCAAGGCATGTAAGGATTTTTACCTGCTTCCCTTTGTGTGAAATCAAGACACCTACAACATGTGACCTCTAAAATTGTGACAGAGTATGTCGATCCCTTGGAAATTGAACCAATTGTGTGAATGTGGAACCCATGCACCTCATTTGGAATAATAATGCTCTCCTTACAACCTCCCCATTCTCTTTAACTGCCTATTGTGTCCTTTCTTTGAATTCTTTATTCAATTTCGTTCTCTATGACACTAACTTCCCATCACGATGAGATGGCCGCACATGGCTTGGTGTATGGATTTGTTGCAAATGAGAAAAGGGCCTAGAACACCTTGAATGGAATTATCCACCTTCCATGTATGGGTCATAATACTATTGCAAAACCAAACAAACTGCTCTGTCACTCCATTGGAATGCTTCCTTCTTCTCTTGAAGCAAGGGGCTAGCACACCATAGCTTGCACTTCTACCAAGCACATTGACCAATGCCCCACATCATCTATGACTTTCTATTAAGTAACCAAAGTATGTGACCACATTATGTGCTTCAGTGCTTTTGATTGACTAGTTTTCTCTCTCTATGAACCACTTGATTTGAAGGACTCATAAATTCAAGGTGTTGTCTTCTTTCCACCACTCTTCTAGTTGTGACTTTGATGTATTTTGGGTGATGACTATCACGCTCATGGACCACTGCTGAACATGTAGAACTCCTCTTTCTTCTCATACTTACTAGTTCTATCATTGGTTTATTCATCTTTGGAGAGTGCATCCCATCCTCTTCAATCACTACATGTGTCATATCAACAAGCTTATTTCTACCTCTCTTACTGGATCCACTTCAATCAAATATTCTTTGGTGCAAAGCTTCCAAATTTGGACATGTACCCAAGTGTTTTCCACACATAAAGGCATGGTAGTGGGCACTCTGAAGCACACTCATTGCAAGATCCCTAGCACCAGTTTCATACAATGTAATGTGTCTTGCAAACCCATGTTCTACTCCCATACTTGAATGTTTTGTTTCTTAGAGATTTACTATAGGAACAAATCCTGAATTTTCCTCTTGTTGCAAAAACATTCCCCCCCATTCCACCAAGCCAACCATGTATGGAGTGTTGGCAACGTGCCCTCTTTCACATGCAATGAAGACCAAAACATTATTAATCTTTGCTTGCATTAGTCCTGCAAAAGCAACTGTTGTTGCTTCCTTCCATTTTTTGCATAGAACTTTATGCTCCTCTTGAAATGGAGGCTTAATAAACCTTTCGGTATGCTCAACCATGCTCATCTCTCAGTGGAAACCACAAGTCCTTTCTCTATGCTCCATTACATTTTGAGGCCCATTGTAAACTGTGTGGATGGCAAGCCAATTAGCTCCTGATGCATCAACCACCATGAATCCTCGAAATTTAGGTGGTGTGAATCCATTCTTCTCCATTTGAGTATTCATATAAGCTTCCAGAATTGCACTTGTGCATGGGTATCTTCCACCTTGAAGTCACATATAGCTATTGGTAGGAGTTCTCTTATGTAAGGGTCATACACATGAGCACCCATTGTTGACCATCCTTTCACTCAATGGACATGGTCAAAATGCACCCATTGTGAGCCTAGGGTTCCACCTGGCCGCATACGATTCACAAGGTCAACCTGTGATTCTGGACCCATGCTAGAGATTTTGAAAATATGTGGTTGATATTTGTCTTGAAACTGTCCAGAAATATAAGGTGCTCTGCACATGTGGATATCTACATCTCCTTTTCAAATCCAGTATTGAATCCATTCCACCATCTCCTCCTCTTGCATCATATCTTGCACCTTGAATTATTCTTTGAAGCCTTCTCCTTTGCGTCATTGGTGTGATTGTATGCAAAACCTCCTAAAAGTGTTCACCAGTGCTTCCATGGCAACATCCTCCTTTGCAAGCCTAACATATCCATCATCATATCTTGTGTCACTATGACCTCTATATTTTTGCAAGATGCATTTGCATTTAGACTAGCTCACATTAAAACTAGATCATTTACTTGCAATTCCTTTGCACGACTATTCCCTTTCTCAATGGGATGATCATGGAACCCAACATGTATTGCACACCTTGTCATCTTCACTCTTTCATGATGCAAACAATAATATATAATAGCATCACATTGATAAACACACTATGGGATCTCTAAACAATGCCTACACACAATTGATCCTAAGGTTGGATCTATTGAGGATCTATTGGACTAGGCATAGGAGTCCTCCTCGCTTTCCCTTCCATTGTGTATCATTCAAAACACCTATTTGGTTGAGATAAGGACATTCAACATTACATCATCTTAAGTATCCTGAACATCCACTCATCCTAACAACACCATTGAAAGATTCTTGAGAACATGTAGAATATTTTGTCCATACATGACCATTGGCATTCTGCTCCATTCCAAATATTTTTGATCCATAAGTCAAGGGGGGGAGCTCAAAGAACCACCATAAGTCTGTGGAAGCTCACTAACCCTCTCAACTCAAACTATAGAAGATATTGCCCCATGAAGAGAACTATTCAAATGCATCTTCTCAATAAGTGAAATAACACTATTCGCTTTAGCATTCTGAAAGTTACTATGATTACCTCTCTTTCTGATCACCTCAACTCTAAAGGACGAATGTTGTTCGCCATTAATCTTGAACCCTTGCAGACCATACTCCAATTCCACCAGTGGAAGCACAACAACAATGTCATCCTCTCCAATCTCTTGTTGTACACTAATATCCCCGTCCATATGGTGAACGTGTTCCTTAATCTCTACTAGTGAAACTTCCAATAAAAGAGTGTCATAATGAATGCACAATGTTTCAGCTTCTTTAAATCAAATAAAAACAGATGTAGGCATGTTTAAGTGTTCCTTTAAAGTAGGCACATGATCATATCAAATTTGTCAACATGCAGGGGAAAAAGAAGACAAAACTGAGGATGAGGTAGAAGAGCTTCATGCACAAATGAAGAGACAAACATATGAAGAAGTTGATAGAAGAGGATGCAGAAGTAGATGATATTAGTGGTTGATAGTAGACAACATAGCAAGAGAAGACATGAGAAGAGGTTGATACTAAATGACATAGTAGGAGAATTCATACGCAGTAGGAGAGGGAAGTACAAGAGATAGTAATGAGGTCTATGTCTGGTGGTGAGAGACATAGAAGAACCAAATCCATAGAAAACACATACCATTCAAAGAGTGGTGGTGTTGTCACAATCATCTTCTTAGGTGGATACACTAATACAAGGCTTTATTTCTAAATTTTTAGTTATTTTTTTGCCACAAAAATGGCAATCATTGCACAACATGGAAATGGCTCCATGACTTGGAACAAATAGTTTGGTGGGAGGAAAAAAATATTTTACATTCCTTCATATCTTCTACGTTTATGTGAATACTACTCATGATGATAATTGGAAAGTAATAGGCCTAGTTAATAAAATGTTTGTTCTTGTAGTATCTTCTCATTAGTGTAGAGCTATAATGTTGTACAATTTTTAATGTCCTAATTTTAATAATGTTAGTATATATGTTACTAATTCACTAATGAAGGTTTACAGGTATGTTTTTATCTTATAATTTTAGAATAGGGATAGTGTTATAATGTTAATAATTTATTTGTTATAATATTATAATTTTTAGATAATACATGTGTTTTAATGTTAGGATAGAGGAATGTCAGAATGTTAGGATAGTGATAATGTAATAATGTTAATGTAGTTATAGTATATGTTAATATGTTGTTAATAATGTAATAATGTTAGGATATGGATAACTATATAATCTCAATCTAGTATAGAGTAATTTTATAATGTTTGTTAAGTTAACCGTAATCATGGGCTTACATGTTTGCAAAATTGAGGGCTGACCCCCCTAAGACCTAGGGGATCCCTATGTCTAGGCAGTAATTTGGCCAATCTAGTATATAGGGCCACCATCATTTCCTTTGTACATGGCTTTGGCTTTGAAATTTTGGTGAATAGACCATAAACTATGCATGTGGTGCCAATTGGGGGCTTGGTCGGTGGCACATCTTTGCCACTCTGGAACAATACAAACAAGTGTGCCCCTACTTGTCTACCCTTTTTTTCCAAGTCTTCATGACCTGGTCATTGATGTTGTTTATGATTGTCTTTGCCCAATCGCTTCTCACTCCATTGGAGCTTTTTTGGCTTCCTTCAATTCCTTTTGCACTAACCTTTGGGTCAGGCATGTATCTAAGCTCTTGATGTAGATGTGTTATGAGAGAAACCAAAAGACGTTCACTTTGGGATCTTATTCTTTGTTGGTGAAGAACCCCAACCCAAGCAACCATGCCATCTTATTGAACGATTTGTTACATTTTTCCGTGAGGGGATCTGGGGTAGTTGCAGCACCCTTGTGACCAACTCCTCCATGATGGTGATTCTGCACCCTATTGTGTGGAAATTCAACATCCTTGGGATATAGGAGTTGATTCCTTCGATTGCAAGATCCCAATTGCAGAAAGGATTTTCCATGGGAAGGTTTGGAAGTTGGCCAAGCCTATTTGTTGTAGTTAGCTCACCACCATTGGCATCCATTGTCACTCAATGGTGGGATTAAATCCATCCGTGTTGGTTTCTCCACTTTGAACCACTTAGATTTCATCGTTGTTGTCTCAGGCTTTTTCTTCTTCTTTTGCTTAGCAGTGGCTAATATGGTTGTTGGCATAGGGCTTGCAAAATATGGAGGGGGCTTGATGGATATGGAGAAGATTGAGGAAGAGCTAGAGGACTCTGAAGAGTTGTGAGAAATGGGTTCTCCTGTAGCAATGGCCATATATACTTCAATCTTTAAGGCTGGCCCTTAATTAAATGGTCTCTTAATGATTTGTTGGGGCCACTGTTGCCTCTCTTCCTCATCATGATTAGGCTTCTTACTCAAAGGTTTGCCCTCTTTAAGATTGCACTTTTCGAGGAGTCTATGGCATTTCTCCTTAATCATGAGTTCAAATCAACCCACTACTCCTCATTTGACATGTAATGGTCTTTTGGGTTGGCCTTGTCCATTTGGTCATTTGGAACTGATGTCCTTTGTTCTTTTGGTGCTTCAACTGCAAATTCTACTTGAATGAATTTGTCTTGTGGCCAAAACGATTTAGTACATCCTGCCTTATCAATCTAAGCAATATCACATGCTTGTTTTATCCATGTAATGGGTTGTTTATTTCCACCCTCTTTTAAGATCTGTGTTTGACCCTAGCGACATGGCACCTAGCACATATTATTCCGTTTCAAACATAGGGAGCCATTGTGAAGCATTGTGGTGTCCAGAGATAAAGAAAAATCACATTTGTATTAACTTGCTTCTTGTTTATCCCTTTAAATAATTGATACTATCTTGGTAATGTTGAATACTTACTTAACATTCCTCTTTAGATTTGATGAGGAAGTTGCACAAAATATTGGCCTCATTTCTTAAAATAATAGAATCGAGAAGGGAGTCAATTTGCACATTTGCATCCTGTTGATTTTGAGGAAGTCTTTGATGGGGTGGAATCATGTCATAGCACGGTTTTACTATCTTCAATCTTTCAAAGATAATAGATCCTTTGAGGCATTAGACCTCACTAGGTCTTGGGCTTGAAGTCTCCTTATAGAGAGTATCTTGCTAAATAAGATATTTTCGTGAAATTTGTGGTTCAATATTGTCTTGTACATTAGATAATATAATGTTGTGGTTCGTAGATCAATTGCATTATGTCATGTGTTAGATTACTTAGCATGTTTGAAGCTATCCTATTCGCTCTCTATCTCTCCTACCATTAAATAATTAGTTCGAATTGCCTCCCCTTAATGAATTAACCTTAGCTATCTAAGCTATATTGCTTAATAAATCTCAATTATCTCATTAACCTAAGCCTCTTCTCTGCCCTCAGCCTCCCCCTTTGCCTCTCCTTCTCCGCCCCTCACCCCTCACCCTTTGCCTCTCCTTCCCCTTCGCCTCTCCTTCTCCCCCTTCTGCCCTTCCTCTCCCTCTCGCTCTCCCCTTCACCTCTCCTTCTCCCCCCTGCGCCATCCCTCTCCCCTTGCCCTCAGCCTCTCCTTCTCCATCCTGCACTGCACTCACCTTCCCTCCTTCGGCTTGCTTTGCTCAGCCTCTCCCCTCCCTCAACTCTCTCATCCTCCTCACCTGTCTCTCTCAAGTCTCTCTCTTTGCCTCTATCTGCCTCACTCTCCCCTCCCACGCCCAGAGAATGCTTTCGTCTCCCCTCCGCCTCCACTCTTCCTCCCCCTTTCCTCCCTCTCCCACTGCTTTCTCCCATAGCTCACCCTCCCCTCTCTGTCTCTTCTTGTCACTCTGCTTTTCCTCTCCACCCTCCACTCTCCCTCCTCCCCTCCACCCTCTCCCTCCCCTCTGTCACTGCTCCCACTCCTCTCCCTTCCCCCCACCTTCCATCTGTCTCCCTTCCTCCCCTTCTCTTCCTTGTTCTTCTTGGGAGGCTTTCACAGCCCCCCTTCTTGCCTACAATCTATTGACACCCTCCTCCTTTTATATCTATGTCTGAAGCTTCTAGATGCCTAAAGCTTCTGGAAGAGTCTGGACCAGTCTACCCCCCTCGCGCAACATTAATCGGCTTACCTTAATGAATCACCTCAAGTTTACCTTAATCATGGATTGCGCCCTCCCCCTGGCCAAAACAAATTAATTAATAGGGCCCCAAATTCAATTTGGGGGCCCCTATCATAAAATGGACTGAACCAAGCTATATAACCTAATCTAATATCGTGTACTAGGGACTTGCAAAGCTAAAAGAAAACTCATGTTATTTTATGACCTTTAGGAAAAGTGTTTCCTTCATGCTTGATATGGGACCATTGATATCTCTTAGAGAAGCAAAGGAGGTCTCCTTACATTTGATCTTGAGTATGATCTTTTAGTGCCATCTTCTACTTTAATTGCTTGATACACTCAAAATGGCTTTTAATCAATGCCTTATACTCACTTTTCTATCTAGAACATTTAATTTGATGTTGCCACTTTCACATATGGATAAAGCAAACACAGACAATGGAGTGTAGAGGAACAAGGAAACACTTTAGTATATGTCTAGTCTAGTGGACCCTTAGTGGATTTAAAGCCTTCCTTAACTTTAATGTCTATATCCATCAACGAATTGGATCTCATCAAAGCAAGCCACTCACACATGCCTCTCGATCAAACGGAGAATTCATGTACTTATGTTCATTATGCAATTTGATAGCATGTTGGGTACTCAAAATATGTAAAATAGGACATTTTCTAAACCCTCGATGGGGTCACTATGTAAAAGTGCATAAAGCATGTGTGAAATCCTTCTATTTGAAATTTTCTATATTTTTACATATTTGTTGACTCCCTCCCCCGCATTGCTCAGACATGTTATGTTACACGTTTAAGGCATGAACTCCTGCAGTTTAAACCACACAAAAGTTTAGGATCAAATAGGGTTGGGATCAAGCAATACTACATTTATGTTATGTTATTTCTTTCTTAGGTCCTTTGTAGGACGACGTCCTCACTTGGTCTTGAAGCATGCCAAGTCATGTGTTTGGCATCTTTACTTTTTCTTTTGGAACTTGTACAATCAAATTTGAATGCACATTCAGATTTGGCATCATCACTTTACTCTACTTTACTTTCAGAACTTATACAATCATATTTGTATGCCACTACTCTAACATCGAGTAGCTCAATGTTGCATTCTTCAAGAACACATCATGATATGTACAACATTTTGCTAAAATAATAAACACAAGGTATGTCCTTGAAATTTAGGTACAATATTGTGTTGGCCGTTAGATTATAAAAATCGTGTTTGTTGGATCAACATCAATATGTATGTGTTAGGTTTCCCTAAATTTTTTGAATCCAATCAAGTAAATATAATTATGCAGCTTAGTGGTATGTAGTAAGGAGTTGCAAAGATGAAAGGCAATTTCATGCTTGATTCTTAAACTTATGATATTCAATGATATGTAGTCACTCAGGTGTATGAAACCATTGATATTTCTTAGACGAGCTAAGGAAGTTTCCTTGCATTTATCTTGAGGAGAGATCTTTTCCACAGCCTTGGATCCAATTATTTGATACAAGAATGCCAAAAGAGTCATAAAACAAGGCCTTGTATTCACTTTCACATTCATGTGAATGAGTGTGGAGGAAAAAGGAAAAGCTTTCTAGTCTAGTGGGTCTCACATTCATGTGAACCATGGACAATGGAGTGTGGAGGAAAAAGGAAAAGCTTTCTAGGCTAGTGGGCCTCACATTCATGTGAACCATGGACAATGGAGTGTGGAGGAAAAAGGAAAAGCTTGTCTGGGCCTCCTCAATGGATCTAAAGCCTTCCTTATCCTTTATGTCTATATCCATCAAAGAATTTAAGCATCCCTTAGCCTTGAAGCATGCCAAGATGTGCATCTCAATCAAAGGGGAGGTGCTCAAAGTATGTATGTAAAGTTCATTTAAAGTACATTAAAGTTAGGGATGAATTGGGGTGGGGATCAAGCAATATCGCATTTGCAAATGTTTCTTTCTTAGGTCCTTTGTACAATAACATCCTTGCTTGGTCTTGAAGCATTCGAGTTGCAAGTTTGACATCCCCACTCAATCTAGGAAAGTTTGTTCTTGTCCTTCCACACCATTTTTTGGTGTATTAATTAGGGACATTTAGTGCAAAAATTAAAAGCTTTCGATATGTTGGCTTGGGCTAGTACTTTGTTTTTGTAGTAAATGCATCGATGTGGTTATGGTGCAAGATCAAATTTGAAAGTACTCGTTGTTGTTGTTGTTGTTGTGTCCCTAATAATAATATGGGTGTAGAGATGATTGTTGTGTCTACCTAATAATATGGTTGTGTAGATGGGTGAAAATGGATGTGAGCTGGTAATCGTAATATGAGGGGCATGCAATCCATAATGTCAAGTATAAGGCTTGAGCTCGCAAAGGCGTGGAATTCTATTCCCTAGTGACCAACATTTGACGGCCCTCAACTCCACGTTTCACCTTTCTTCCTCATCATCCCTCGACTCACTCATCGCCTGCCCTCCCTCCCTCATGGCCGCAACCTTCAATCACCCCCCCTATCCTCTCTTGGATGTCCACGCGTGCATGTGGAAACTCCCTCGATTCTCGACAATGGCAGAGCTTATACAAAATAAGAGCGAGTCTCGCGTTTGCTTGACTTGCGAAGTGCGGGGCAATTCATGGCACGAACTCCACGACTACCTCACCGGCCCTAGCTGCTGCGTAACAACGGTATTTTATTTATATCCAATTGAAAGCGTCGCCTGGGATGCGATATGCCGCACGCTCGAGAGCCCTGCATGCAATGTGTCCACTTGGGGCTTTTGGGGATTCGGGGAAGCGCTGGACCTATCAAGGGTGGCAAAAATGCTAGAATCCCGGTCGCAGCTCCGAAATCTGCAGTTCCTGCTGGGCTCGTCGGATTGGGAATCCTCGGCTTGGGGATCCATAGCTGACGCTTTGGAGAGTCCCCATTGTCACCTCGAAGGCTTAGCACTGACTCACTTAGCACTGAGTGACGTGTCGGATGAAATCTGTAAGCCTTCGCCGGATGAAATCTGTAAGCGCTTTGCGAAGGCCTTGCGAAACCCAAATTGCAAACTCTTTGGTTTGAGTTTGGAAGGTTGGAAGTCCTCCCGGTCCGGCTTACAAACCTTGACCGAAGCGTGGAGAACTGGAAGCTGCAAACTGACAGACGTCAGCCTGGCTGGCAGTACATTCGACCCCGAGGGTTCTCATGTCTTGGCAGAGGCCCTTAAAGATCCAAATTGCAGCATTCTCAGACTCTGTCTTTGTAACTGTCACGGCTTTGCAGACGAAAACCTCACTGAGCTTGCCGAAGCGTTGAAGACCGCACATTGCAAGCTAATTTACCTCGATCTTTCTGATTACCGACCTTACTCTTCTGAGGGCCTAGTCTCAAAGAAGAGTATAGAAATGCTTGCAAGTGCGTTGAAATCACCGTCCTGCCGGCTAGAGTGTTTAAAGATGCATGGCACCCGCTATCATGAATCAATTCAGCAATTGTTGGTCGATGCATTGGAACTAAACAACACATTGACTCTGTTGGCTTGTGATTGGGAAACTCCGGCTCTTGATGTTCGCAGCTCGGCCTTGCTCGAGAGAAATCTACGTCTGAAAGAAGGACTCCTGCTAGACCAAGCTTGGGTGAAGCCGAGAGCAGCCAAGTTGTTCATTTGTGGCCACCAAAGGGTGGGCAAGACCACTCTTCGCAAAAGTCTAAGCAAAGCAGGCAAATGCGTCGTCGCAACATGGAACCCGCTCAACGCCTGCATCAACGAGGCTCCAACCAGGGGCATGGAAATGCAAACCTTCTTCTTTCGACAAAATCAACTCACCGTTTGCGACCTGGCGGGGCACAAGGAGTACCATGCATTTCATCATTACTTCGTCACAGGTAGCGACAAGGATCTCTTCCTGGTTGTCTGCAAATACGATTCTGATGACGCCGCAATGCCCGTTCAAGAAAATTTTGAGTCCCAGCTCCGTTATTGGCTCCGCTTTATCGTTTCTCACCGCTCTCCCGCTCAAATTCGCACCAAGGTCATTGTGGTTGTCAACTTTTTCCGCCCTGCTAGACTCGCCTTGAGAGAGATGAACCAGACGGCTCAAGATCTGACTGCAAGCCTTCTGCTTCAATACGAGAATGTCCTGGATTTTGGCACAGAGAAGAGAAATGTATATGGCGTCAATGCCAAGAAGGCTAGGCACTTAACTGCAATCATCCCAACACTGGAGGATCAGCTTCAGCGATTGCTGGACAGTCGGCCTAAGATTCCAAAGATCTCTGGTGAGCTTGCCTCTTTTCTAGCACCACCCAACACCAATGTCTGCAATTGCTTCCGCGCGGTGAGGAAATCTACTCAAGTACCCTTGTATGTTCCTTTTCAAAACGTCATCGAACGGTATAAATTGCTGTTTTGCAAGGATGATCATCCACTTCCTGAGACGCAGACGTTCACGGCAGCGCTGGGAGAACTGCACAGCGCAGGCCAGATAGTATTCTTCCAGACAGAAAACCAGGAATTGAATAAGGAGATTGTAATTTCCGACTGTGGATGGTTCTGTCACAAGTTCATGGGGGCTCTTTTGGAGCCTCGGGAGTTGAGGGGAGGGTTGCACACCGGAGATTCGGTTTGGCTCTGGCGTGTAGAGGATGTAAAGCGCCTTGTGAAAAAGGCAGGAGGCAAAGAAGAGCAGGTTCCCGAAATTCTCAGGTATCTCCATCGCCTTGAGCTGTTTTACCCCGGCTTGGATGAGGGCGAGACGGATATTATGAAAGTCCGCCAATGGCTATGCCCAGCTCTGCTTCCTGATACACCAGCAGCTCAGTGGCCGGGGGTGGATGGCTCGTCGTCCGGTGCGATCTTCTTTGGCAGAAGACTGGAATGCAAAGATACGATGAAAACTTTGCTTCCCTCGGGGCTGTTTGCGCGGCTGCAAGTGAGGCTTCAGGAGCTCTGTGAGAACCCCAGCTACAACGTGGGAGGCGGATGGATATCATTTGCGGAAGACTGTGTTGCCACGGTGGTTCGGTTTGGGGGTGAGCCTAACACTTGGGAAAGTAGACAATGGATCGATACGATGATCCAGTACCCAAAGCCCGCCGGCGAGAGTGCAGATGATAGATACGAACTCATGGCTGAAAAAACACTAAATAAAATCAGAATTGAGATTCAGAAGATCTGCCGGGGAGGGCAAAGGGGCTGCCCAGGGGTGTATCTGGAGGAAAAGGTGATGCGAGAGCAGGTGGTGAGGGAATTGAGCTCCAGCATTTCTTCTCAGCTGGACTGCGTGTTGCTCTCCAAATTGAAAGACAGTGTGAGGGCGCACGGAATCGGGTACTCCTATACTTGGAGCGACTCCAGCAGCACCCCCGTGGTGAATCTCTTTCAGGCGTCCGAACTGCAGCAGCTGGTGAAGCAAGATCTGCTCGCGGTGCAAGAAGTAGCGAAGGAATTCCAAGTTGGTGTCGATGGTGCATCCTCATCTTCGACTCGGGCCGAAGAGATTTCTCCTACCTTGTTCGGGCCGCAGGAGCCAGCTGATGAGAGAGACTTGGGGCGCCTAACAAAAGCATTAATCAGATGGTTGGATGCCAGAAACGAGGAGAGGTTCCGGAAGACGCAGGAGGAGCTGAGCAACATTCGACAGGATATCCGGAACATCCGACAGGATATTAAGATCTATGCAAAAAGCTTGCAGGAAGTGGAGAAGAACATCTTGAGGAGCTGCTCGACGGAGCTGCTGAAGGAGCTGCTGGAAGGGCCATTGCCGGCATTGCCCTACATCACAGACAAGGAGGGGAGATGGCACAAGCTCAAGGAAGCAATGGTGGGAAAGGAAGTGCAGCTGCACTTGATGTGCGAGTGGATGGAAGGGCCACATCCTGTGGAAGATCAGAAGGGGGTGTCTGTGATGGTCGACAAGAAGGAATGGCTGCGCTACGCAGCTCCCGCGCTTCTCTCCACGCTTGTGCTCCTGTGCTGCGCAGCTCGCATCGCAGCAACAGTCATCCTTCGTGGCTCCCACGTCTTCATCCCCTCCCTTCTTCCCCAGCTCCAAGACCTCGGCATCACTCCCGACTCCATCCAGCACCAGATCCTGCCCCACGTCCTCTCCGCTTTCGTCCAGGAAGTTCCCCACTTGCAGCAATCCCTCCGCCCCTCCCCTCTCGCGCGTCCCGACAAGTCCACGCTCAAACGCTTCCTAGTCCCCGTCCTCGAGAGCAAGCAAATCGACATGGAGCAAGATTTCCAGCTCTACCGGGTGGAGTTCCCTCCTGAGCCTTCAAGAGCTAGAATCTCTTGGGTGTGTGCAGAACATGCGGAAAAAGGAACCAGGCTACCCAAATTAACCAATCCTTTCAAAATCACGGAGCAGAGAGAGAAACAGTGAGAAGTGTGTGTGTGTGTGTGTGTGTGTGAGTGAGAGAGAGAGAGTGTGTGTGTGGCTTCTACATCTTCACTGCAGTCTGTTGTTCATGTTTTCTGTGTGTTGGTTTCGTTGGTTGGGTTCTTTTGTAGAGGTGTTTGGGAGGGTGAGACAATCCCATTGCTTGCATTGTATATATAACTGCCCAGTGCCTACTCCAAGATGCATGTATATTTGAGGTTGCCTCAGTTCAGTTTCTCTTGCTTGGGCAAGATTAGTGACTCTTTCCTTCACCTTATCTGTTTCCTCTGCTGTAAGAGCAGGAATATAAAGCAATTGTGAGCTACATTTGAGGTTGTACCTTAGTAATATTTAGATAAATACATGTTATACTTTGGTTGCACGAGTACAATTTCATGTAAGGGTGGAGATATACTTTGAACACGATCTTGTTCTTCATCTTGTGAACAATGTGGCTCAAACGAATGCAAATTTAGCATTGCATCATATTTAACACTCGTCATTCTAGTTGGTTCTCATGACTAATCTACCGATTTCTCGCTTAGTTTTTGCTTGATTTTTTATACTGAAGGGGCCCTCTCATAGCCAAGCATTTTCCCATTGGGTTCACCAGTGGAGACACTAGGGGGTCTAAGTTAAGCTCACCTACTCTTTGAATAGACCCTCCTACAAGGAATAAATTATCTACTTGTTAAATTGCTTTAAAGAACATAAAGTCCAACCGTAGGTTCTCTTTTTGGTCTCCCCCAAATGGGTAGGCCTTAGTATTCGTTTGTGCCTCAAAGAGAGAAATCGGTATTTTAGGAGATTAAAATAAATAATTTCAATGCCAAGAAATTAAGTACTCCCTATTGGGTATCTATCTTCTATCTATTCTATTAAGGAGGGAGGGGAGAAGCCAACCTGCCACGTGTCGAGACGAGGCCAACCCGCCACGTGTCGAGGCGATGGGACGGTTGAATGCAAGGAGCGTCACGTAGTCACACCTTCACAACGATGCCGTCACCCCATAATGAATCGCGCCGTCACGCCGTGGCTCCGGTCTCCTCCAGCCTCGATCGCGCCACAGAGGAAGATGATCGTAGTAGCAGAGGAAGGTGGAGCGACGTAGTAGCAGAGGAAGGTGATGAAGAAGACGTGATCACCAGCTCCAGCTCCAGCTCCAGCGTGATTACCAGCGCCACAGGCTCCTGCCTCCTCGCCTAGCCTCCATCGCGCGCCACCTCTAGCTCCAGCTCTAGTCGTCATTGAGGGGGTTTCCTAGCTGGAGAAGAAGACGTGATCACCAACTCTAGCTCCAGCGTGATCACCAGCGCCACAGGCTCCCGCCTCCTCGCCCAGCCTCCATCGCGCGCCACACCTCCAGCTCCAGCTCCAGCCGTCATTGAGGGGGTGTCCTAGCTGGAGAAATTTCAGGTGATAGACATCCTAAAACTGTCTGTCGCTCTCTCTCTTATTTGTAAGCTCGAACTTATCCTCATCTAGCCAGAGACCGTTGACGAAGCTATTGCAGCTTGCTCTATTCCAGCTTGGGTTGCTTCGTCACCTCGAGACAGTTGTATCAAGTACTACCAGCTTCTATATCTACACTATTTCTGTGTGTGTGAGAGAGAGTGTGTGTGTTTGTGTGTGTGTGTGTGTGTGTGTGTGTGTGTGTGTGTGTGCTTTTGTGTTTTTGTGAGAGAGGGAGAGAGAGAGAGAGGGGAGGGGGGAGGAAGAGGGTTTATCTCAAAACCATAGCTAGAGAGAGAGAGAGGGAGAGAGAGAGAGAGGTGGGGGGGGGGCTTTTTATAGAATTTTTGTATGTGGTTTTGAGAGAGAGAGAAAGAGAGGTGTAGGGGTTGATCGATGCTAGGGGAAGATGAAAGGGCATGAATATCTAAGGAAAGGAGATGAAAGAAAATGAAGATAATGGAGGAACGAAAGAAGGTAGATTTAAGCAAGCTCAACATCGGGTAGGGTCCGATCTAGGACCATTAATAAATCAATGATTTGCCACTTGGAGGAGCTTAAAGCAGCGGTACTATTGAGAGATGCGATTAAAGATAGCTCGAAGACTGCCAGAGCTGTTCTTAATGGAGGGCACGCTCCACAATTGATTGGCTTGCTAATTCAAAGAGTTTGCAAGAGCTCCAATCAAATGTTGGCCTGAAGGGCTCAACAATTTGCAGGAGAAAGACTAGGTTGCAAGGTCTAGGCAGCCTCCATCATCGTGGCTGTTTGTGGATGTCACAAACAAGTTTAAAATCGAAGTTGTTATAGGTTAGCATTCTGAGCTGTTGATCATGATTATAATCGATTTTTTGAAACTATTTCATCTTTGTTCATCGTTGAGTTTCTCTTTAACAATTCGAATCAAACTCGGATAGAAAGGTTTCTTGGAAGCATCTTTGAGTCTCTCTTCAACAATTCAAACAAACCTATAATAAAAAGGTTTCTTTGAAAGAGCAAGCATTGGAAAGCGATGTCCATCGGTTGAGACAGAGGTGGTGGCAAATGACTTTGGAAAGAACTCTCTAGGATAGGAGCGCTACATCTCAGTGGTTCCAAGGTATTTGCATGCAAGAATCCACACTCTGGCCATCAACTAGGTGCAAAAAAGTTCAACCAAAAACATTGAAGCAATTCACTCTGCCTAGAGGGGCTCAAAATGCATATGATTGAAGGATTTGAGGTTGCCAGTAAACACATGCAATTGCGTAAAAAATTTCACACTCTGGCCATCAACTAGGTGCAAAAAGGTTCAGCCAAAGGGGCTCAAAATGCATATGATTGAAGGGGATTTGAGGTTGCCAGTAAATACATGCATTTGCATAAGTGGCAACACACGCAAGGAGCTTTGTATTTTTTTTCTCCTCTGCAGGGGAGTGCCACGTGGCTTGCAGGAGAAGGCTCAACTCAGCTCAGGTGGAGAAGGCTTGCAGGAGGAGAGTGCCATGTGGCTTGCAGGAGATGTTGGAAAAGTCATCTCCCCATTTGTAAGCCCCCATCTGAGGAGAGCATGGGTGGGGGGGGGGGGGGACTTAGGTTTAGGGATGCCACCGTTTGCCACATGGGCATCATATTGGCTGCCATGTGGGTGGCAAACTCAAGAGGGAAAACAAAGAAGAGGGGGCTGCCATATGGGCAGCATCTAGGCTGCCATGTGGGCAGCATATAACCAATCAGGAAAAGGAACACAGGATGGCAGCACATAGGCTGCCATGTGGGCAGCTCAACCAGAGAATTACCCGGCCATGAGTGGAGCTCTTGGTGCAGAGATTTTGTATGGAGCAGACATGTGACAAGGTGGAATAGTTCGCAGCAGTGTTGGGTAAGATCTGGAGCCTGGAAGATGTCGACTAGAGCATGGAGGCCTGTGCAAGACTACGTGGACATCCTAGAGCAGTCGGGTCGAGATTGGATGGCTTGGAAGAGATGGTATAGGCCAAGAGTGCATCGATCTGTAGGCGCCTTCATGACAGGTGTCTGCAATAGCATGTATGAGGTTGGTATGATAGATCTAGGGCTAGAGAAGGCTAGAGCTAATAGGTGCCTGGTAGGAGCAGACCAAGTGCCAGAGATGAGGGTTGAAACGGGGGCCCAAGCAAATGGTGAACAGATGCAGCATGGGGCAACTGTTAGGTTGGTAGGATCTGGGGAAGAGATGCCCTATAGGTCGGGGCAAGGAGCTGAGAAAGCTTGGGCCAGTGGCACAATTCCACATGGCCATGCGAGCCAAAAAGGGGTAGCAAAAAGGCTGCCTATTGGTGTGCTAGATAGACCAACAAGGTTAGCCAAGTAGGCCTACTGGGTCCGCCAGTAGGGCTTCGGCCAACCAACCCAATGGGTCAGCCAGCAAGAGGGGGCATCTTGCCCTATAAAGAGGGACCCCTTGGGCTCAATACTCATTTAGATTGGGGCTTAGACCCTAGCCCATAGCAACAGGAGAAGCACTAAGGAATCCAAAGTAGATTGGAGCTGATGCTGCCTGCCTCGAAGTCTCTTCAGGAGCACAGCAGGTGCAGTAAGGGAGCTGGCTAACAAAGAGCTCACAAGGGTGTCATTTTTGCTGTCTTTTAAGTGCAGCAAGGTGGCCGGTACATATCCTAATAAATGAACATACTGGAGCAGCTTTTGGGCAGCAGAGAGAGTGCTCACAAGAGATCACCTCAGGAATAGATTGAAGTTGCAGGACAGCATGAGTGGAGCCACACTTCAGGCAGTCTGGGTGCTGCAGACATAGCTCAGAGGGTGATTGGATCCTAGGCTGACATTCAGGGCAGTAAGGATCAGGGATCATCAGGAGAAGCTTGGGCCTCACCATTTGCTGCACGTTAGGGCAGCAAGGCGGTCAAGATTAAAGGTCAGACACTGCCTTACCTGTGCTTTCTGAAAGGATAGCTTAAAGGTGTGTTTGTAGGGCACAACAACAAGGCCCACCAAAGCTCATAAGGGAGCACACAGGCTGAGTTTTTGGAGAGTGCCATGGATGTAGGAGGGCAACACTGTTTTGTGTATTCACGAGACACGTCTAGCCAAGCATTTTGCTGGTAGAGGGTGGCATGACAAGACGCTCAGTGGGAGAAAATATAAAGCCCTCCTTGCTGCCCTGACGTGCAGCAAATGGTGAGGCCCAAGCTTTATATGAATACTTTTAGTTAGAAGGGGGCATGACAAGACGCTCAGTGGGAGCTCATGGTCCAAGTAATCTGGATTTATTCCTTGGATTTGATTTCTCGAGTATGTTGTTTAGTTGTAGACCCTGCCAGAACGACGAGTTGAAACAAACCCTGATAGCATGGTGTCTTAATAACCTCAGGTGGTTCACCTTTTATGAGGGGAACATCTGGTCGCGGTGCTTGGGGTGCTCAAGCTTGGAGGTGGGTATGTGTTTGAAGGAGGCGGTGCAATCTGGTGCTACCAAAGATGGACCTGTGTACCAAGGTGGTGTGCTCGCGCGAGACCGGAATGGTGGAGCAGGAGCCACTGGTTGAATGACCAGGAAGTGACATAGACACCGCATTATTCTAGGCGGCTACGACACAAGAGCTGCTTGAGAATCTTCATCGATGAGTTGGGATCAAGACGAGATGTGTCGGTGAGAGGGTGTCACCTCTCCATCTGTAAGCCCCCATATGAGGAGAGCTTGGGGGAGGTGGACATGAGGTTAGGGCTGCCACATGAGCAGCTTATTGGCTCCCATGTGGGTAGCAAACTCAGGGAAAACAAAGAAGAGGGGGCTGCCACATGGGCAACATCGTCGCTACCATATGGGCAGCATACAAGCAATCAAGAAAAGTAACATGGGGTTGCCCCATGGGTAGCACATAGGCTGCCATGTGGACAGCACAATTAGAGACTTACCTGGCCATGAGTGGAGGTCCTGGTGGAGAGATTGTGTACGGAGCAGATGTGTGACAATGGTGGAATAGTTTGCAGTAGTTTCGGGCAGGATCTAGAGCTTGGAACATGTCGACTAGAACATGGAGGCCTGTGCAAGACTGCGTAGACATCTTGGAGCAGTCAGGTTGAGATTGGATGCCTTGGAAGAGCTGGTACACCCTAGGAGTGCATGTATCTGGAGGCACCTTCATGATAGAGGTTTGCAGCAACATGTATGAGGCTGGTACGATAGATCTAGGGCTGGTCCAGATGCAAAACAATAGGCAAAGCGGAGCTCCTGATGGAGAGATTTTATACGGAGATGACACATGACAAGGTGGAACAATTCAGAATAGTTCTGGGCGATTTGGAGCCTGGAACATGTTGACTGGAGCATGGAGGCCTGTACAAGACTGCGTGGACATCCGATAGCAATCAGGCTGAGATTGGATGGCTTGGAAGAGCTGGTACAGCCCAGGAGTGCATGGTTCTATAGGTACCTGCAGCAACATGTATGAGGCTGGTATGGTGGATCTAGAGCAAGATCTAGGGCTGGTATAGATGCAAAACAGTGTTGGAGCTGATTGGCACCTGGAAGGAGAAGACCATGGGCCATAGATCAGGGCTGCAACAGGCCTAGGCAGATGGCGAATAGATGCAGCATGGGGGTAACTATCAAGTCAGTAGGATGTGGGGCAAAAATGCCCTACAACAGGTCATTGTGAATTATAGATAGATGTGCAAGAAAGTAATTGTGGTAAAGTAGAACTTCAAGTCAATTATACTGTATAGATGGTCTTACAAACGAAGAACCAGTACTGCATGGTCATAAGTGAATACATGGTTTATTTTCTATGTCCCTTTGCCATAGGTAGTCTTTCTCTGTATACATTTGAGGGTTGAATAAGACTGCATTATAATATTGTTAATGGTGTATAGTTTTACGTCTGCAGCTTCTACACCTTGACGTTATCTCCTCTCCCTTTAAGGTCACATTGAACGTATGGGCCTACTAGACCATGGATGTCACAGGTTGTAGGACTATATTCACTCTAGAGCTAGGACTACATACCAATTTTGTATAGACCCCCACGAGTTTATTGATTTTGTATAGACCCAGGAGCTAGGGGTATATATGCTGTGTAGACTGGGGAGTATATTCATTTTGTACAGCTTTGGGAGTAAATTCGTTTTATATAGACTCAAAGCCTTTTTTTTTTTTTTGTATGGAGTCAAGAGCTAGAAGTATACTCATTTTGTATAGACCTAAGACAGGGAGTATATTCATTCCAAGAGGCTCATTTTTTTTGTATAGATTCATGAGGATATTATTTTCATATACATCCATGGTATGTTTTATTTGGTTCAGCAAGTCGGTGATTGGAGCAGTCTAACCAGCTTGGTCGAGACAGATTTGGCCAGGGGGTCGGTCCATAGACTACCTTGGTTGGTCATTTCTAGGGTCCAAGGGGGCCTATAAAAGGCAGCCCCCTTGGCCTCATTTCTCATTCACTTCAAGGGCTGAACAGTGCAGCCAACAGCAGTGTTTGGCAGCTGAGGTCAGGCTAGGATTAGGAGTAGCAAATCTACTTCATCCTTGGCACCTACAGGACAGCTGCCCGGTTCATTTTGGACAGCAACAGCATTAGGGTCTGCATCAAAGCAGCCCTCTTCTGCTCATCTAGGGTGAGGGTTTATCCCTTCATACAATACTTATTCTTTCAGTTGTATTCAGCCCTAATGGGCATACATTTATGTTGGAAATGGGTAGGTCACATCCCCATCTGTAAACCCCCAAATGAGGAGAGCATGGGGGAGGTGGACCTAGGGCTAGGGATGCCACATGGGCATCTGATTGGATGCCATGTGGGCAGCATGCCCAAAGAGAAAAAGAAAGAGAGGGGGTTGTCACATGGGCAGCACCTCACAGCAAGGGGGCTACCGCATGGGCAGCACATGGGCTACCATGTGGGCAGCATAAGAAATGAGTACCTGGCACCAAGGTGAATAGCAACAGGCTGTGCAAAGGGACTGAAGAAGACCACAATGATGTCAGCATGGGTACGGCTTGGTACGTATTCTTGGAGCAGACTGTACGGAGGTCCACGTGGCATGACAAAAGACGATCCAAGGCAAAATGGAGGTGTAGATGTGGTACAGATCTACAGGTGTTTGGCAAAGGCTTAGGGCTTTCCATTGGACCACGGTTCGGGGCATGAAAAGACCTGGACAAATGGCAGGGAAGATGGAGTAGATAGGTGAGGGCTATGGGTTGGTGGTAGGCCTGCCATAGGCCCTGGGATAGGGCAGATATGCAGGGCACCCAGGTTGCCAGGAGCAGTAGTAAAAGGGCTGGCTTTAGGGCCTTAAACAGAGCCCTACTGGATCGGCCAGTAGGGGTTGCAGTCAGTAGGGGGCTGCTGGGTGGGCCCCTTCTGGGGCTCATAAGGCATCACTTGGAGCAACAATCCAAGTGCAGGAAGCAAGAGCAATAGTCCTTGGGCCTGTACACAGGAGGTGAAGGAGACCTACAAGGACTACAAACTTAGCTCAAGGTGCTGCCCATCTAGGCTGACTACCTTTACAGCAAGGTGGACGGGATCACGGACAGAGAGTCTACATAAGCTCAGTGGAGCACACGGTCTCAGGAATCTGGAGGTGATAGTCAGATAATAGTACAACATTTTGGTAAGGTCAGAGGACCACGTATTAGTGGGACTCTGAGCCTCTCTTTTGTATTGTTTCCTTTTTGTGGTGGGACGGAAATATTTACTACTGCTTTAAGGAAAGGTTTCAAGTGGAACTCAAAGAAGAGTCCTCTTCCTAGCAAAGAGGGCTCCATGTGGCAAGAGGAGGTGGAGTGGAGGGAGAGCTAGGAGGTTGCCACGTGTTGATGTGGTGCCCTTACCTTCTTGACACGTCATAGGAGAGGCACCTAGATAGCACTGTGCATGAGTAGGGCTGAAGAGAGAAGACTGTTGCTAACACGAGTGAGGACTTAGAGGTGGCGAGTCACGACAGTAGACAACAAGCAGAGATGAGCTGAGAACTTGGGCAATGGGAGGGAATAGAGGTGTGAGAATAGATTGGCATCACTGGTGACTGGACTAAGCAGCTAACGAGTGGAGTAGAGAGTGCGCGCAGCAAAGAACAGTTGCGCAGGCTGGAACATTCGGGCTGAAGGATTGGCTGCACACTAGAAGAGCGGCTAACATGCAACAAAGCACGATTGGTAGCACAATAGATAGAGGACAGTTGGCCACTTTTGTTGTTTTATCAGTAGCAGGAGGGGAAACAGAGTCAAGACGAGGGGTTGCGAGGTAGACGTGTGTGGGTCCATGTAGATGTGTAGGGTTTGTCAGTGAGCCATGAGGTTAGTTGCTGCTAAGCTGGAGACAAAGGTGCAATGCTATGGCGGCGAGCGTTTTAAATGTTTTTTCAACATTTCGTGTTTAGTTTATATATACACACACACATTTTCCCAAACCTCCATCCTCCTCCCCGAACCTCTAGAATGCTTCCCTAAGCCTCCATATCCCTACCACATGGCCGGCTTGGTAATAGCCTCTGTTAAGAAATAAATAAATAAATAAATAATGGCCGGCTTGGTAATAGCCTCTCTTAAGAAAGAAAGAAAGAAAGAAAAAAGTCTCTCTTAAGAAAGAAAGAAAGAAATATATATATATAATGGCCGGCTTGGTAATAGCCTTTATTAAGAAAATTTTAAAAAAATTTTAAATATATATATATATATATACCAAGCCGGCCATGTGGTAGGGATATGGAGGCTTAGGGAAGCATTCTAGAGGTTCGGGGGAGGAGGATGGAGGTTTGGGGAGAGAGGAGGCTTGGGGGACGAAGAGGAGGGAGTTTTGTGTGCCAACACGGGCAAACTATGAAAGAGCCGATCGCGATAGGACATGCTAAGGACATGTGTAGTCCAATCATAACTCTTGAGATGCCACATGTCGTCGCGCAAGATGTCCTCCTGTCCAGTCGTCGCAGTCTCTAACGGGCCTATGCATATATACAACATGATGCCACATGTCGTCGCAGTTGCATGAGATGCCACATGTCACCATAGTCTCTGACGGGCCTATGCATATATATACAATGATCTGACAGTTGGAGCCATCAAAGGAGGCAACAGAGAAGTAGAGAAGAAAAGAGAGAGAGAGAGAGAGAGAGAGTATATTTCATATTATATACTATCTAATATACATTATAATATATATATATATATATATATATATATATGTATGTATGTATGTATGTATGTATGTATGTATGTATGTATGTCTGTATAAAGACAGAGAGAGACAGTGGGAGTGAGAATATATTACAATTGTTCTATTATATATGGAGACTAATCCCATACGTGAGACGTGAGGTTGAGAGAGAGAGAGGGGTGTGTGTGTGTGTGTGTGTGTGTGTGTGTGTGAGAGAGAGAGAGAGAGAGATTACATACATACATACGTGTGTATGTATGTATGTATGTATGTATGTATATTTATTTAATATATATTTGTTTTTATATATATATATATATATATATATATATATGTATATAAACATAAATTTATATACATAGATATTTATATATTTTACTTTATAATTATATATACATTTATATGTATATATATAATATTTACATTCTTTACATTCTCCCTTCAAATTTAAGATCCTTTAAAAGGATCACATGGGTTGCGTCTATGTGTGGGCAAGGGTAGAATCGTCAATGAATGAGCAAATCCATCTCCCATTTAACACAATTTATAGTTATGCAAAGCTTGCATACAAGTAAGAGCTCATACCGGTACAATTGATATTTGTGGAAGTTGAACTAAGGCATAGTGGTCATTCAAGCCACCCTTCAGTAGTGGCATTACAACTGACTATGTGCTTTCCGTAGAGTCTTGGCTACATGTGTAGCCTTTGAAGGTCAATCTGAGGAGCATTCACAAGAATCGAAGGTCTAGACAACTCCCATTAGGCATCTACCTGCCATCTTGATCTATCTTAGTGTGTCTTCTTGGTCTAGCATGATCATGGGTTGTAACAAGCAAGACGAGGATGTGTTGGCTTTGGATTTGTATGCTTAGATGTCATGGTAAGGCATGCAACAGTATAGCCTTGCATGATGGAAGAGGGGTAGCAAGTTTAAAGGAGTTTAGGAAACAACTCTAAAGTTTTAAAGATTGGCTTCGAGTTTGATTTTTCTGTGGGAACCACTTTGGTGGACATGTTCACAAAATGTGGGAGCATTGCAAGTCTTTAATTAACGTGCTTACATGGAGTACAATGATCTTGGGGTATGTCAAACAAGAAAAAGCGAGGAAGCCTTTGTCTTTTATGTGCGAATGTAGGAGCAAGGTCTGTCGCCAAGTAGCTTTACCTTTGTTGCCATCTTGAAAGCATGCGGCAACACAACTTTGGATGCCATTCTCAAATTAGCAAGGTTGCTTTTGAGATCCCATGTTGAGACCCAGTAGAGCGGGTCTCTAGCCCGTCGTAGACGGGTTAGGTTACTCTATTATGTCTAGAGATAAGCTTGCACCGTCTACCCTAAGTGATCTAATCTAACCTTCATTTTGAGAAGCTAGCCTTGCTTCTCAACGAGAGTAAAGCATCAAGTATGTTTCATGTCATGTGGACTATAGCCATGAGAACTAAGCTCGAGACGTGAGGCGATTGGATGATATAGGTGGGGCTACACAGACCCACAGAGAGAGAGAGAGAGAGAGAGAGAGAGAGGGGGGGGGGGACGGGGTAGGCCATAAGTGAAATAAGTTAGTGTATTAGTTAGAGACAAGGCCATGATTTGCTTGGACCAGTAATCATTAAATGTAATTGTATCTTTCCTAAGAGCATCTTGATGAGCTGGCAAGCCAGAAGTGAAATAAGTTAGTGTATTAGTTAGAGACTGTGCTTGGACCACCAGTAATCATTAAATGTAATTGTATCTTTCCTAAGAGCATGTTGATGAGCTGGCAATATGTCTAGAGTTAAGCCAACACCCTCTACCCTAAGTGATCTAATCTAACCTTCCTTTTGAGAAGCTATCCTTGCTTCTCAATGAGAGTAAAGCATCAAGTATGTTTCATGTCATGTGGACTATAGCCATGAGAACTAAGCTCGAGACGTGAGGCGATTGGATGATAGGTGGGGCTACACCGGGAGAGAGAGAGAGAGGGGACGAAAAAATATAATGGTAGGCCAGAAGTGAAATAAGACAAGGCCATGATGTGTTTGGACCAGTAATCATTAAAGGTATTTGTATTTTTCTTAGGAGCATCGAGCTGGCAGTATGTCTAGAGATAAGCCAGCATCCTCTGCCCTAAGTGATCTAATGTAACCTCTTTGAGAAGTTAGCCTTGCTTCTCAAGGAGAGTAAAGGATTAAGTGTGTTTCATGTCATGTGCACTATAGCCATGAGAACTAAGCTCGAGAGGTGAGGCGATTGGATGATAGATGGGACTACACACACACACACACACACACACACACACACAGAGCGAGAGAGAGAGAGAGAGAGAGAGAGAGCAAAATATAATGGTGGACAGAAGTGAAATAAGTTTAGAGACAAGCCTGCACCCTTGCCCTAAGTGATCTAATCAACCTCTCAACGAGAGTAAAGGATTATGTATGTTTCATGTCATCGAGCTGCAGTATGTCTAGAGATAAGCCAGCATCCTTTGCCCTAAGTGATCTAATCTAACCTCTTTGAGAAGTTAGCCTTGCTTCTCAAGGAGAGTAAAGGATTAAGTGTGTTTCATGTCATGTGCACTATAGCCATGAGAACTAAGCTCGAGAGGTGAGGCGATTGGATGATAGATGGGACTACACACACACACACACACACACAGCGAGAGAGAGAGAGAGAGAGAGAGAGAGCAAAATATAGTGGTGGACAGAAGTGAAATAAGTCCATGATGTGGTTGGATACGAAAGCTCCAAAGTTAATTGTATCTTTCCCAGGAGCACCTTGATGAGCAGACAGTAAGTTTAGAGACAAGCCTACACCCTTGCCCTAAGTGATCTAATCAACCTCTCAACGAGAGTAAAGGATTATGTATGTTTCATGTCATGTACACTATAGCCATGAGAACTAACCTCCAGAGGTGAGGCGATTGGATATTAGGTGAAGCTACATCTCGAGACGGTTTCCTCTACTTTTGAATCAAAGGCTTGCTTTGCAATTGGATTTTCCATTCTGACACACCCCATGATGTCTACCTGCTTCTGCCACATCCTTAGGTACTCTAAGCCAATTGGATGATGATGAACCTACCACCTGTGAACTTCAGAAGGTATCTAAGAATTGTGTTTTAATAGGTTGGCTTAGGTTGATTCACAAGGATCTAAAGCCATTAAACATATTGCTTGGTGATGATCATAGGACTAAGGTCTCAGATTTAGGGTTGGGAAAGCTCGCACCTAAAGGTAACAAATGCCATGGGGTGGGTAGAGGAGGCTAACACTATCACTAATGCATGGGTAGTGGACTCATGGGCTTCATTTCATGCTACACCTCATAGGAAATACTTTGAAAATTATGTTCAAGGTGATTTTGGAGTAATTCATTTAGGTGATGATGAAGCATTGAAGGTCATTGGAAAGGACAAGGTGTTGATAAAATTGCAAAATGGAAACCAATGGTTGTTGAAGGAGACAAGGCATGTTCCTGAATTAAAAAGAAACTTAATTTCAGCAAGACAATTAGATGATGAAGGCTACACAACCACATTTGCAAGAAATCTGTGGAAGGTCACAAGGATCAATGGTAATAGCAAAAGGATCCAAGAGTTATGAATCCCGAATTTTCGTAGCCGAGCTACGTAGAATGTCATAAGAATTCTAACGTTAGCTAATGGTTTCTCGAACTGCTGCATCTTAATTCTTAGCATCCTCGTCATTTTGAGTGAACAAAATGGACAGACTATCAACAGATCAACCCGCTCTCTTTTTTAATGTGTAGTCCGAGAAATACTAGATGCGCCTTGCTTGTGTATCGTTCAAAGTAATGTATTAGATATCCTTCTATCTCCTCCATATCTATTGCAAACCCAAGGCAGTAAAGCATTCAAAGAAGGTCTTATTAACCAAACCTCTCCACTATCTGTCCTTAGTATAGGGGCCATAAGTGGACAATGTGGTCCTTACACCACATGTGGAAAAGTTTCCAAAGAGCGAGAAAGGCATTTAAAAAAATACAATTCTCCTTATTTTGGAAAATAAGTTAATGAAGTATAATAATACTTGCCCCAACCATGTGTGTATGTGTGTGTGTGTGTGTGTGTGTGTGTGTGTGTGTGTGTGTGTGTGTGTGTGTGTGTGTGTGTGTTGTGTGTGTGTGCCCAAAATATTATTACAGGATTATCTAAGTTCAAGGTTGCAGAAATGCATAAGGTATGTGAAGCCTATCAATTTGGAAAACAGGCAAGGAAACCATTTCCTAGACATGTTCAAGAGAGTAAGAGGCCATTGGAATTAATCCACTCTGATGTGTGGACTACTAAAGCTGCATCTATTGGAGGCTATCATTATTTTAACACTTTTATTGATGACTACAACAGAAAAGTTCGAGTGTATTTTATGAAAAAGAAAAGTGAAGTGTTTGGGCATTTCAAAGCTTTTAAAGCTATGGTTGAGAAAGAAACAGGCCTGCAAATAAAATGCCTAAGGTTAGATGGAGGGGGAGAGTACCTCTCAAATGAGTTTGCAAGGTTCTTGCAGGAGCATGGCATAAAGCAGCAATATTCATGCAATCATATCCCACAGCAAAATGGACTTGCAAAAAGAAAAAATATGCATATAGGAGAGGTATCTCGTGCCATGCTCAATAAAAAAGACCTGCCATATTATTATTGGGCTAAAGCAGTTGCTACAGTAGTCTACATAATGAACAGGACTCCCATTGCAGCAATACATGGCATGACGCCAGACGAGAGGTATACTGGTAGGAAACTAGATATTTCTCATTTGAAAGTTTTTGGTTGCATTGCCTATGTTCATGTACCATATGAGTTGAGATCCAAGTTGGATCCAAAAGCTAAGAAGTGCATCTTTATTGGTTATTCTCTGCAGCAGAAAGGGTATACATGCTATAACCCTTCTAGTCGTAAGTTTACAGTGAGCAAACATGTTGTTTTTTATGAGATGAGTAGCTGGTATACACCAGTAAATGTGATTAACAATGTAGATGCACAAAATGGTAATGTTGCACAGAATTCACAGCAGCAATCACAAAATATTAGTGGACCTGTAGTGTCCTCTAGTAGTGGTTCACATACTTCACCATGGACAGGCACATTGAGATCAGGAGAATCTCCTCAAATCAATGCAAATAGTGGTATGCAAGTATCACAAAAGGGAAAAGAGAAAGTAGATCAGCCCATGTTGATGTGAATGCAGGTCACTCTTATGTGGATGGTGAATCCCGTGGCTCAGAACAGAGCCTTGATGATGAGTTGGGTATTCCTTCTATTGTTACACCTGGAGTAAGAAGGACAAGGGATGTTTTGAGAGCACCTGGTAGTGAGCCTATTTTACGCAGGTCTACTAGAGTTAAGTATCTTGTGGATAGGCTAAAATATGATGGATTTACAGCCATTCACTATGCCTATATGGTCAAAGTGATACATGAACCAGAACCCACTTCTTTTGAGCAAGCCATGGGAAAAGAAAAATGGGAGAAAGCCATGGATGAAGAAATGGATGCCTTGGAAGCAAATGCTACATGGGAATTGGTGCCTTTACCTAAAGACAAGAATGCAATTGGCTGTAAGTGGGTTTATAAGGTGAAGCACAATGCAGATGGTTCTGTGAGCAGATACAAGGCAAGATTAGTTGTCAAGGGGTATGCACAGACATATGGCATTAATTATGAAGAAACATTCAGTCTAGTTGCAAGGATGGTAATCGTAAGAGTAGTCATTGCTATGGCTACATCAAAGGGATGGTCTTTACATCAGATGGATGTAAAGAATGCTTTCTTGCATGGTGACTTGCAAGAAGAGGTCTATATGAAGTAGCCACCAGGTTATGTGCATGATGTTCATCCTGAGTTTGTTTGCAGGTTGAAGAAAGCCTTGTATGGCTTGAAGCAAGCACCCAGAGCATGGTCTGACAAGATAGGATAGTATCTTATCACTATTGGCTTTCAGATTTCCAAGGGGTAGCCAACTAACCATGGTCCAACACTATCTGTCACGTGATGCTTAGAGGTGGACTAGAATCTCTTGATTCCATCGATGGACTTCAATTTAGTCGTCTTGTTCGGCAGAGTCTATGTTTAGTGATCGTGGAGATCAAGTCATTGGTGGGGTTGGGTTATGGCTTTGAGTTGGCTACAACCTTCATTTTTGTCGACCGTTGTGTGGTTTAAAGCCTTTGTGTGAGTAGCGTTGTGGCTAGAGATAAAGGCACTTTGGAGCTTTGAAGCACACTGTGGAGCCGTGGGCACTTGGCATTTGGGTAGAATTGTTTGCAGAGTCCGTCGATGGCGGCCACTAGTCTTGAGAGGCCATGGAGGTGTTCATTTGAATGTTGTAGCTACTGTTGCATATCGTTGCATGTTGGATGCACAGTTGACTGGCTGTGTAAACCTCTAGGGCTACTAGTCATCCCTATGCTAGTGTGAGCAGTTCCGTTCAGTGTGGCATTTTTGGGCTGGAGCTAGGAAGCCGCGGTTGTTAGAGGTAGAGTGCTGGTTGGAGCTCATCACATCTTCACAACTGCTATTATCAAGTGTTGGCGTTTGGGCTATTTTGTTCACTTCTTTAAACCTTGGAGTTTGCAGGTTGATGTTGTAGAGTTGCTTGTCATTATAGGTTGTTGTGGAGGGAACCTAGAGGTTAGGAGCACTTTGGAGCTATGGCATTGTAACAGAGCACAGTGATGAATAGCCACTATGGAGTCGTAAATTAAGTAGGTTAATGTGTATGTTGGCTAGAGCAACATTTCAATTATTATTGCAGATGCATGGATGTGAAAGGCGAGTTGCTGAGGATTGTTGATGGAGGATCTTGACATGGTGTTACTATCATTGATGGCAGAGCTTTAGTTGAAGACGTTGTCAGATGCCATTGTGAAAGGTTGCCGCTAAGGCCATTGTGAAGGATAGTCATTGCATGTCCCGTTGATGGAGCTAGGGACTCGTCTAATGAAGGACTTGGTTGTGCAGGCTGGCTGCCTGGGTCGTAGGACTCATTTGGATGCACTTGTGTTGATGCAGTCATTCTGGCTTGAGTTGCTTGTGAGTCTGCGTTGAGTTGCCTGTGAGTTATCCAAAGCCGCAAAGCAATGTTGAGACTAAGCCTTTGTTGCAATGAAATGTCCACTGTTTCCTTTGGCCACTTAAAATAGAAGAAGAATTCTTCCCCTGTGAGTTGAGAGAAAATTTCTCATGAAATACCTTCAAGGAACAAAAAGAAGGAGGAACACTTATAGGAAGATAGCTCTCTCTCCTTCTCTTAAATCTCTTGTTGAAGATGAGCTTGTTGTAGAAGCACTGGAAGCAATCTAACACTTCTCCCTCACACCTCTCAAAATACTAAAATCCCTCAAACACTCAGAAGAGCATAACTTGAGCTCCATGTAACAAAACTGGAAGCTTTTTGATCCGAAATGGAGATGAAGAGCTCTACAAGATGAGCTTGAGAGGTGATGAAGTTGCCTCAAAGAGAGGGCTTGTGCCTTGATGAAAGTAAGGGCTTAATGCTTTGATGGAATCAAGGGCTTGACTCTCTCTCAACAGAAAACTCTCTCAATAGAGGATGCCTTGCTGAAGGAGGGCTTGACATTCATGAAGGGAGTGGGAGCACCTGGTGCTTTGATACCATGATAGCGAAAGTGAGAGAGGGAGAGAGATAGAGGAGTGCACACAATATAGCTACCTGTACACAATGTTGTATTGAACATGAACATGAATATATACATGTGAACCCCTTAGGGTTATGGGTAGGGTTACGGTTAGGGTTAGGATTTTCCCATAATGCCCTAGAGAGTTAGTGCAATTTACACCATCCTCAATAAGCCCAACTTGTTGCATTCGAATTTTTTGTAGAGCCGATGGACGAGATGATGGAGAGGCCAAAGACCGTGCACATTACACAAATGCAGGACTCAGAATATGCCCCCCCCCCAACAAGATGAGAGAACTTTGTTTTAAAAATCCTTAGCCCTTCATCAACGTCTCCAAGGAATCCATAGACCATGGCCATATAGAGGCCAAAGGTGTGCATGTCATCCAAGGTGGTGACATGAAAATGTGGGGGGGATCAATGGAGGGAACGAAGAGAGTCCACAAGAGCGAGCATTTCAAGTCCTAATGAGTGTAGCAGAACGACCTTATACAAGAAGACAGACAAGATTGGGATCACGTTGCATCGAGGGGGGATAGTAGTAAGAGGCATGGTGAAAAGAGTGGGTGAGCAGTGGCCCCGGATGAGTAGGGGAGTAGATGAGTGGATGAGAGTTGGATGAGGGAGCGTGGAGCAAAGTAGAGAAGGGTACAAGTGAGCTGGAGGAGGGTGCATGGAGCAAAGTAGAAGAGCAAGGGCGGATGAGAGCAAAGTACCAAATGCCACGGACCTTATATTAATCAAATTTCAAGCCACCACAGTGACTGAAGGCCCATAGGAATAGAGATGAGCATGCTTCCCGGTATTCCATCCAAATAATCATGAGCCATTTTACACCACCACCTTAATTAATCAAAATTCGAGGAGGGTGCCCCGTGATGCCATCCAAATAGTCATGAGCCATTTTAATTATAGGCCACTGCTGTGGCTGGTAATTAACTACCAACTCACTGGGATCTTGGTTGCTAGCCTAGACACCACCTCGGTGGAATCTTAGCTACCACATTGATGGCAGTGGTAATTAATTACCCACCATTGAAGTGGCTGGTAATCATGAAGTAGACATCACCGACTGGTAATTAACTGGTAATTAACTGCACTCTACTGAGCATGCAAGCCCAATCTTCTATGCTAGTGTCATCTTGTCTATCCATGTGGAGTCTACATCAGTCTAGTTTGCTAGTTGCATCAATCAGCCTTGCTAGTCATGTGTCTAGCTGTGCCTTTACCACTCTTCTTGTCTAGTCTTCTATCTATCACTATAGTTTGGTTAGTCAATCCATTGCATGCCTTTCCCACATTTGTGCAGTAGTAGTATCACCTTAAATTCTTCTATGCTCGACCACCTTGAGGGCTAGCAGACCCTCTCTATCATTAGAGAGGATCTGCTGGGGGGGGGAAAGATGTGGCGCCAAAAAATTGATATTTTTAATTTGGCATTAGTATTGTTTTTCTCTATGTTTGATAAGAGTTTGAGTATCAAGTGATAGCCTAGCGGCTCTCACGTATTTCTATTTTCTATGATATTGTATGGGATTGAGAGGATGACTGGAATGGCTCATTGTAAATACCATAGGTATGAATTATAAATACCTTGGTATGGGGTGAGTTATTTGTGTATGGGATATTATGGAGTTTTTAGAAAATAGGAAGAGTGAGTCATATAAAGAGGTGGGCTCATGTCCATGTGTTCCAATAATATAAGAGGGGCCACATGCCAAGCGTGTGGAAGGCATGTGGAGTAGTGTGAAGTCAAGAGGAATCGTATTATTAGCTAGGACCTATGGTACACTTAGTACTAGTTCCAATTGGGACACCTAGTACATGTATGACACCCAGTTAGGGTTTCATTATATTAGGTGTATCTATTGTATTCTTTATAACTTCGGTAATACAATTTCAGCAGCACGCTTTGCTTCTTGCCTCCGTCTCCTGTTGCTTCCGTTGTTCACTCCACCCAACAGTGGTATCAAACCAGCTTTGCCTTGGTTTCCAGCCTTCCCCCGCATGAAAACTTCGTCTGGATCTCACTTTTGCTGCCTACCTTCTTTCAGGACAGATTTTCAGCAAGTCACCTCTCTTTCTGGCTTCCTACTTCCGTCCCGAAGGTTTCTGTCACGAAAAGTTTCTCCAGATTGCTTCCTTCTAGTCGACGATTGCTTCTATAGGCTGAATTGGCTGGAAACTGCATCGATTCTCTCTCTTGGAGCTTGACAACTGCATTCCCGGACTCCCATTTGCTGGTCGACACTCTTTCTGGGTGTTTTTCAGCAGGGCAACTTCAGATCTGCACCAGATCTACTGTTTTTTGTCAGATCTACACCAGATCTACGGTTTTTTTGTTAGATCTGCACCAGATCTGTTGTTTTTTGCTGGTCGCCTCTCCTACTGGGCACCATTTAGTTGGGCGACACCTATTCCTGGTGGTTTTCAGCTGGGCGACTGGATCTGGTTGCATTCCTAGCTGGGGCGACTGCATTTCAGGCATTTTCCTGCTGTTTTTCAACTTGGACAGCACCATTGTCACTTTCTGAGTGATTGATTTGCTTCCTGGAGCTGGAATACACTTTCAAATCAGAGATTTACTGTTGCAGCAACTGTATTTTGCTGTTTTTTTGTCATTTCTACTTGACATTGTGCCCGTGACACTCAGATCTTGCACCAGAATCCCCTTTTTTGCTGGGCGAACTGATTTTGGTGGCATCTGGAGTGATATTCAGTCACCATTTGCTGATTTCCAGTCACTTTTGACTACTACATACAGGCTGCGTGCTTGTCATTGACTTTTCTCAGCTTCTGGGCTGATATTTGGTCATTCTTTGGTGGACATTTGTTGTCTTTCTTTCACAGGTTCATCTGGTAAGCTTCTGTTCTTTCTGTTGCACAGTTGGCAAGGCCCTTGTGCCTCTGGACTTGGCTTTTCAGGTACCATTTGACAGTGGACAGCAGTACACTTTGGCAGTGATCTTGCTCAGTTGAGGTTATGCTTTGAAAAGCCTTGAGGCTTACGCATTCAGTCACTGATACTTGCAGTTGAGAGCTTGAGGCTCTTGCTCTTTGTTTTTGTCATTCTTGTGCATTTGACTGCATAATGGCTGGTGGCAAAGATGATTTCTTTGGGGCTTTCGGTGATGATGATAAACTCGATGGGGTCAACTACCCTATGTGGTCATTTATGATGAGGCATGTCTTGGTGGCCAAAAATTTGTGGAATATTGTGAATGGCAATGAGCCTAGGCCTGTCAGGCAGGCTACATCTTCCACTAGTGATGTCACATCCAGTGGTTCTTCCCGTGATGCCTTTGTACCTCCTACTCAGGAGATGATTCAGTGGGATGGCCATGATGCTAAGGCACAGGCATTGATTGCTCTTTCTGTTAAGAAGAGTCTTATACCTCATATCAGATCATGCCTGACAGGCCTGAGCCTAGGCCTGTCAGGCAGGCTACATCTTCCACTAGTGATGTCACATCCAGTGGTTCTTCCCGTGATGCCTTTGTACCTCCTACTCAGGAGATGATTCAGTGGGATGGCCGTGATGCTAAGGCACAGGCATTGATTTCTCTTTCTGTTAAGAAGAGTCTTATACCTCATATCAGATCATGCACTACTGCTAAGAACTCTTGGGATAAGCTTGCTTCCTTGTATCAGGTACGCAATGAGACCCGTGTTGCCTATCTTCGCAAGCAACTGAAGGATACTCGTCTGAATGAGGGTGATAACATGGATGCATATCTTACAGCTATCCAAGATTTAAAGGAGCAATTCGCTAATATTGATGAGGACATCTTTGACTCACAACTTGTATCAGGCACATTGGATGGGTTGCCTGACTCTTACCAAGGTTTTGCCACTACCTTGAGGTTGGTTGCCATGGGCAATGCCAACTATTATTCCTTTGATCAATTGGTTGCACTTTTACCGCAGGAGGAACAGAGCCGTGTGAATCGGAATGCCAGTATGCACTCAGATCAGGCCTTTGCAGCCAATGATCGGAATAAGGGAAGATTTCAAAAATCTGTCCCTAAAAATACGGCAAATAATCAGCCTTCTACTTCATCCTCTCAGGGTAATCAAAAGAAGAAAAAGAGGTGTAATTATTGCAGGAAGCCGGGCCATGAAATCGATGAATGTAGGAAGAGGATTGCTTCTGAAAAGAAGAAGAAAGAAGCTAGACTTTCAGTCACATCTACCTCTGGCACTGATGCAAATACACATGGGCATGCTAATGAGCAAGCTAATTATGCCAAGGATCATAATTGGGGCTTCATTGTTTAATGCCATTACAATCCTCCAGTGCATGATACAGATTCACATGCTTATATGGCAGTTTCAGCCTCTACATGGTTCTTTGACAGTGGTGCTTCTAAGCACATCACCTCCTGTAAAACTTTGTTTACTTCTCTTGCTGATGCCCCAAAGGGGGGTTCTGTGACATGTGCCAACAATGCATCATATATGGTTAAGGGTATTGGGCAGGTGGCTGTTACATCAGTTACAGGCAGTATTGTCACTCTGGAGAATGTCTTGTATGTACCAGGCATACGGAAAAATCTGATTTCTATTTCAGCCATAGCTACATGTGGATTTCGGATTGTCTTTGATGGGCATAGGTGTGCAGTCTATGACTTAAGTCATGCCGATGCTATTGTATTGACTGGTACTGTTCAGGGGGGCTTGTACAGCTTGGATGCATATGACAAATGCAGTGACAGTTCAGCTCATGATGCTCATGCAGTTGATGCAGATGTTTTGCCTGATACTTATTTGTGGCATGAGAGGTTTGGGCATCTTAACTTTAATGCTATGTTAAAGTTACCGAAAATGGTTGAAGATATGCCACAGCTGCAGATTCCTCATAAGCAAGTCTGTGAAGCTTGCTTGCTTGGCAAGATGCACCGCTTTGTCATACCTAAGGATGGTAGAGTTGGGGCATCACGCAAGTTATTCTTGATTCACAGTGATGTGTGTGGTCCTATGCGGGCTGCTTCCATTGGAGGTTTCTATTATTTTGTGACATTCATTGATGACTTTACCAGGTATACTTGGATCTTTGCATTGAAGTCCAAGTTAGAGGTGCTTACCTGCTTCAAGCATTTCATTGCCTTGGCTGAAAATGATTCAAGCTTGAAGATTGCACACTTGAGATCAGATAGAGGTGGTGAATATATGTCAAAGGAATTTAATGCTTACATGAAATCCCGTGGTATTCATCATGAGTGTACAGTGCCTTACACTCCTCAGCAGAATGGAGTTGCTGAGAGAAAGAATAGGACAGTTATGGAAATGGCCATGTGTATGCTTAAGGGCAAGAATTTGCCCAATATGTTTTGGCTGGATGCAGTCATATGTACCAATTATGTGCTCAACAAGAGCCCCACCAAAGCATTGAAAACATTCACACCCTATGAGGCTTGGAAAGGACACAAGCCAACCATTTCTCACATGCGTACTTTTGGGTGTTTGGCCTATGCACATGTGCCTTCACAGAGGCGGACAAAGCTGGATGATAAGGCTATAAAATGTATATTTTTGGGATACAGTGCAGAGAGTAAGGGTTATAGACTTTATGAGTCTTCCACCAGGAGGGTAATTGTCAGTAGAGATGTCATCTTTGATGAGACATATTCCATGCCCTTGCGGGACTGCCAAGTGCAGTCTACACTTGGTGTCTCATATATTTTTGATAGTCTTGTGCCATTGCTTGGATCTGATGACTCAGATGATGCACCACAGGGTTATGCTCCTCCACCTAATGCTCATTTACAGCCTACTACACAGTCCAGACAGCCACATGTTTTGACACAGATGCCATGTGCTTCTGAGGACATTGTGGAAGAGGCAGTAGAGCAAGAATTTGGCTGATATTAGACAGCCTAAAAGAGCTCCTCGTTGGCTCTTTGAAACTCTGAAGGACAACAAACTTGATGCTCCTTTGCAGGCACGTACGAGAGCTACAGCCAAAAGAGATTTGGCAAACTCGGTTGCTCATGCATTGATTGCTATCGCATTTGATGAGGAGCCTGTTTGTCACAAAGATGCCTTCTCAAATGAATTGTGGATGAAAGCCATGCAGGATGAATTGGACTCCATTCATGCAAACAAAACATGGGAGTTATGTGACTTGCCTGCAGGCAAACATGCAGTAGGGACTAAGTGGGTATACAAGGTAAAAAGAAAAGCTGATGGTTCAGTTGATAGTTACAAAGCCCATCTTGTGGTCAAAGGCTATGCTCAGAGAGAGGGCACTGATTATGAAGAGACCTTTGCTCCCACTTCACGCATCACCACCATTAGATGTGTTACTGTCCTGGCTGCCCATAATATTTGGGAGGTGCATTAGTTGGATATAAAGACAGCATTTCTCAATGGTCTTTTGGCAGAGGAAGTCTATGTTGCTCAACCTCCAGGCTTTGAGGTTGAAGGCTCTGAATGCAAGGTATGCCGGCTTAAGAAAGCCTTATATGGATTGAAGTGGGCACCCAGGGCTTGGTATGACAAGATACACACTCATTTGCTCAGCCTTGGATTTCAGAATAGTCCTACAGAAGTTACTTTATATATTCGCAAGAGGGGGCAGATTTGCTGATTTTGATCCTCTATGTGGATGATATGATTCTCACTGGGCCACATCTCGAGAAAATTGCAGATTTCAAGCGGGAATTACTGCAGTCTTTTTCCATGACTAATCTTGGCCAGTTGCATTACTATTTGGGCATTCAATTTGCTCGATCTGAGGGGGGAATTGTGATGTCAGAATCGAAGTACATTGGGCAGCTTCTACATAGATTTCAGATGGAGGATTGTAAGCTTGTCCCCACCCCATTAGAGACTGGTTTTCATTTCTCTGCTGAAGATGGCAGTGGTCCATGTGATGCTACCTCCTATCAGTAGGCAGTTGGTTGTTTGCTTTATCTATGTCATACTCAGCCAGACTTGCAGTATGTGGTTTCTCAGTTGAGCAGATACATGCACAGTCCCACTCATCACCATTGGCATGCAGTGAAACGTGTCTTCAGGTACATCAAAGGCACACAATACTTGGGCCTTCTCTACAGGGCTGATACTTCACTTATCATGCATGGGTTCACTGATAGTGGTTGGGCTGGTTGCCAGGATACACACAGATCCCACAGTGGCAATTGTTTTATGCTTGGTTCTTCATGCACCTCATGGTTCAGGAAGAAGCAAGCTACAGTTGCCACATCTAGTTGTGAAGCTGAGTACAGAGCAGCTTTCACAGCTACAGTAGAGTGTGTTTGGCCATGGAAATTACTTGCAGATCTTCTGGTTGGTCAGACAGCTCCTACCGTCATCCATACTGACAGTCAGAGTGCTTTGGCTATAGCACGAAATCCAGTGTTTCATGCTGGCACAAAGCACATTGAGGTTCATTATCATTATGTCAGAGAGAGATGGTCAGATGGTGACATCAAGTTGTCTTATGTTCCCACTAAGGACAACTTGGCAGATCTATTCACTAAGGCTCTTCTACGGCCTAAGTTTGAAGCTTTTCAACAAGCTTTACACTTGGTCCCTTTTGTTACGTGATCTGCCTTCTCTGTACAGTCATAGGTTGCTATATCCACATTGGATGAATTTGTGCAACCATGACCTTGAGACGTTTCCAGGATACTTCAGCCCATACCGTCGAGGGGGGTGTGTAGGCCACTCTATGGGCTATCCATAGGTGTCACTCATTCCTTGGTATGTGCCTTGTAGGCCTAGATATTATCAGTTAGGACCTATGGTACACTTAGTACTAGTTCCAGTTAGGACACCTAGTACATGTATGACAACCAATTAGGGTTTCATTATATTAGGTGTATCTTTTGTATTCTTTATAACTTCGGTAATACAACTTCAGCAGCACGCTTTGCTTCTTGCCTCCGTCTCCTATTGCTTCCGTTCACTCCATCCAACAGAATTCCTATGTGGAATAAGGAGGATGTGGACATGTGGAAAAGAGAGGGTCCCTATGGGCTCCATGTGGGGAGACTCTTGACTTTCTCAATATTTTAAGAGTCTTGAGCATCTTTTGATGGGACACATGGCAAGAGTAGCCAAAAACGACATGGATGGTGACATACGGGCTTATGTGATTGATGGGAAAAAGAATCTATAGGCAGCAATTGTAAATGGGTGAAGGAGGGTGATAAAATCTCTATAAAAGGAGCCCTCCTCTCCCTTGTTCATCAATCTCTTCCACCATTAGGCCTCATGTTGCTGTAGCTCTAGTCTCCTCAAGCCTCTTCCATGAGCCTTCTCTCCCTCTTGTAGATATTCTCTTATGTAGACTCTTGAGTCCATCTCTCTCTAGTTTATTCTCTCTCTATGAGTAGTCTTGGAGCTTCCACTCCCTCTTGTATGTATGAAACCTCTTCTCTCCCTTGTGTTTGTAGTGTTGGAGTGGATTCTCACTCTATTGGTAATGAAGGTCACTTCAAGTTCTCTCTCTCTTGAGTGTCTCTTCCCTTTTCTTTCTTTCAAAGCCTTAGAAGTTCTTTCTATTCGGTTGCTCACTGTGCACACATGGTCCATCTGTTTCCCGAGCCACCATGCAAAAGGCTCACACTATGTCTGCGAATCTATTTACAGCTGAATCGGATACCATCTATAGGTCTGTGCCAGTAAAGCTGGTTAAATAATATGAGAAAGAGGATAGTGACAAGAGTCTTGATGAACCTTGGTGTGCTCTTTTACCAGATCTAGAAGACTCAATTGATTGGATGCATACACTGGCAGCAATAGATCCACCAACTATTGAGGGCACTCAGATGATGTACTTTGAGGATGAACAACTTAGCTCCATTACACCTTTTTACACCATAAGAGCGATACTACCTAATGAAATTGAATTAGGGATTAACAATTCCCTTGATCCTAATGAGATAGATATGACTCCATCTCAACTTTGGTTAGAGTTGACATTAGTAGGTGCAACATGCTAGGTGACTCTGTAGGCAAGAAACAACTCCACCTTCATAAAACAATATCGTTTAGTAAACTTATTGGAAAGCCAAGTAGCTACCAGTATTTTAGTGACAAGCAAGCAGACAAGGGATTATACCACTCTTCTAGTTGTAGGTATAAGTAAAGTAGTAGATACTATTAATCTCTTTTTGGGATAGGCATATTGAAAAAGGGAGTTATCACTCTACTAGTGGCATCCATAAGCTTAACAAGTAGGTAGCTACAAGTCTATTGGTGACAATCAAAAGGAGACAAGGGATACCACCCTTCTAGTTAAAGGTATAAGCAAAATAGTTGATGGGATATCTCAAGGTGTATGCCCCACGCACACCTTGGGTTCTATGTGTGTGTGCTAGAGGCACAGTTAGGTGCCCATAAGCACTGTTAGGTGGTGGTAGATGCCACATAGGATGATTGAGAGATTCTAGGAGCTGATTGAGGAGATGATTGTGGAGCTTGGTGGCTCATGTAGAGGTGCCTACATATGGACCTCACCTTTCTTCATTCCATAAGCAAGCATTCTCTTGTTTCATATTCAGTTTCATTCTTTCCTTTCACTTCTTCAACATTCAACATGGTATCAGAGCACTATGATCCTCCTTGAGCCCATTTATGCCATGTCATCATCGTCTTCTTCTTCATCTTCTTCTTCTTCATCCTCACCATTTCTTCCCCAAATTTGTGAGAGCTTCTTCTCCCTCATCGTTTCACCATTCTCCAAGTCCTTCTGGCTGGAGAAACCCTTCGTATGGGCGGCCTTCCACCTGCAAGGAATTAGAGAATGATCGTTGCTGCTGGTCACCATTCCCCGAATTCTGTCGAATCTCTCTTTCGTGTATTCTCCTTCTCTGCTCCACCTCTTTCTAATTCCTTTTAAGGAAAGCTTTCCCATACTTTGGGCTCTCTTGTGTTCAAGTTTGAGGAACAATAGTTGTATATTCGAGGCGAACAGAGCCAAAAACCAGTTGACATTAACGACATTCCAGCCAGCAACACCGCGTGACATTACACCTGACCTCCACACCAGAGATTCGCCCATATGTGAGCTTTCATTTGAGCCAGAAAGCCTTGTTTTCTTTGCTTTGAAGAGTGAGATACAAGCCCTCCAAGATTAGGCCTTTGTTTTGGACAGTTTTGACAATGTTGTGAGTTTGGTGCTACAGTAGATGCTACTTTGGCATTTCTGATGTTTTAAAGTGTTGAATAGCATCAGTACAATTGTGACTACAACTTTCCTGTAGGTTGCTATACCTGGATTTGCTTGGAATACTTTCATTTAGCCACCTCTATGAAGCATGCAAGTTGAAGTATCATTTTCATTATGATTTTTATGGAATTTGGTTACAAGTCTTTGTTAGATATCAATGCTCCACTCTCTTGTAACTACGCGGGAACCAGCTAACTCTACTTGTAAGCCCCCATATGAGGAGAAGACATTTGAGTAGCTCGATTATCCGGTAGGTCCTGGTTTGGACACCAGATGGGGGCCATGTGTGGCTTGATGGCTGGACGGCTTCAGATAGAGTTGGCACACCGCCAACTAGGCTACATGCAAGTGCGGGAAGGCATCCCTTGACTGACCGCACTGAGGGTAGATGGAGCATTTCCCAGGGCAGCCCACTCTCGGGTTGCGGGGCTCGTTTGGAGCCTCAGATGATCCCGGATGGCTCTGGGCCGAATGGACACCGTAGATTAGTTGCTCTATTTTGCACATCGGTTCTATTGTATGGTCAATGACCTATTTCGGGACCGACCCCCAGTCGACCGTTTTGGGCAGACTGGGTCGGCCACCCAATTGAGCCTAACTGACTATGACTGGTGGCTATATAAGAGCAAGCCCATGAAGCCCATTTCATCACTGGCTATAGCAACCCTGATTCCTTAGCATCCAACCTCCGTCTTCTACTGTTTCCAGCACGCCATCAAAGCTTCTTTCACAGGAGCGCACGGTTGGGAGGCAGCGCCATCTATTGTATTAGTTCTACAGTAATCAAACTTTTAATTCTCCATACTATCTTGTTTTCTCTCTTGCCTACGAGATCCTGTTATCTGTTGAGCATAGACGTTGTATTATTTTCTTACATGGTATCAAAGCCTGGACTCTAGCAAGAAGATTTGGTAGTGTGTTTCTCTTTGCGAGTAGATTGTGACAGATGGCCCAGCCCGCAACACTGTGAATCCCACCGTTCAGTGAAAGCGGAAAGTTGAACGGCTCTAGCTATCCTCTCTGAAAGTTCAAGATGAAGACCATCCTAAGCGCATATGAGCTTTGGGACACTGCTACTGGGGTGGACGTGAGGCCGGTTCCGAGATTGGATCCAGCCAATGCAGGGCAACAGATAGTACCAACTGCAGATGAGATTCTCGCGTGGACAAGAAGAAATGCAGATGCGTTGTGTTCTATTATCTGCAGTGTTAGTGATACCGTCATGGCATTAATTCAACATGTCACCACAACGGAGAAGGCATGGACGGTCTTGAAAAATCAGTATGAGACCATGAATCAGACGCAGATTCAGAATCTGGAGACTCAACTCGCGAACGAGAAGTTATCTAAGTCTAAAGCAGCAGAGAAGTTCATCACCAGGGTGAAGAATCTGCACGATCAGATGACTGCGATTGGCATCACCATCACCAGCGAGAATCTAGCACGAAGGTGCATACGGATTCTCCCACCAAAGTACAACGGTCTTCTTACGGCGTTGAATATGCAGAACAGAAATCCACCCCTCAGCTGAATACGCAGAACAGAAATCCACCCCTCAACTTTGAGGATTTCAACACGATGCTTTTGGAGGAGGAGATGCGTCAAAAGATGAGGACTAGAGAAGATTCGGCTTTCTGGACCAGATCAAAGAAAGGTAAGGGTAAGGACTCTGGTAACCCATCTTCTTCTGATGATAAAAAGAGAAAGAAGGCAACAAGTTCTTCTATTGCAACAAGGCAGGGCACAAGCAGAATGAGTGCCGAAAGAAGATTGCAGATGAGAAGAATGGAGAAAGAAAGAGTCTAGCAATAGCGCGCAGGCAGCACCTATAGAGCTGTTCATAGCAATTGAGGAGATTTGCACGGAGGCAGTTCCTGTACCTGCAGATGAACCGTGGATCATTGACAGTGGTGCATTGCGCCACATGACCAGTCGGAAGGATTGGTATACCTCTCTACAGCCGGTAGGGAATGACATCATGGTAGCAGTCGGCAATGATGCAAAATGCCCAACAAAAGGAAAAGGTATGATTGCTCTCAAGTCAGATGGAGTTGTAAAATAGTTGTCCGATGTTCTTTATGTGCCAGATATCAAGAGGAACTTGTTGTCCATTTCTGCGATCACGAATCGGGACCTCAAAGTTCAATTCGATAAGAATGGTGCACAGATCCTGGATCTTCAAGGAAAGGTTGTTGGTAAAGGTACACGGCACAACAACATTTACGAACTCTCAGCTTTCAGTGCTCGAGCGGATGTGAAGAACACTAAGCTATGGCATGAGAGGTTTGGTCATCTAAACCTTAGTTCTTTGAAGGAGATGCATAAAAGTGGAATGATTGCAGACCTACCATAAATTTCAGATCTGCCCGATGTATGCTTGCATGATGGGCAAGCAGCATCGGCAGCCCTTTCCTAAAGAGGCCAGCAGGGCAAAGGCTCCTCTAGAGCTCGTTCACACGGACCTCTGCGGAAAGATGGAGACGGAAGCTTTGGGTGGTTCCTACTACTTCATGACGCTGATCGACGACTACAGTAGAAGGATATGGATATACTTCCTGAAGACGAAAGATGAGGCTTTCAGTAGGTTCAAGGAATGGCATGTAATGGTCGAGAAAGAATCGGGGAGGAAGGTGAAGAAGCTGAGATCAGACAGAGGTGGAGAGTTCACATCGACTGAATTCGAAAGTTACTGCAAAAGTCACGGGATCAAGAGGCAAAAACCCCCGCCACATACATCACAGTAAAATGGAGTAGCAGAACGCAAGATGCGCGTCATCTACGAAATGGGCCGGAGTATGATGAAAGGGAAAGATTTGCCAAAAACTTTCTGGGCTGAAGCATGTAACACTGCAGTTTACATCCTCAATCGTAGCTACACAAAGGCTGTGAACGGGGGATGACTCCACTGCAAGCCTTTTCTGGTAAGAAACCTTCAGCTGCACATTTCAGAGTTTTTGGATGTGACTGTTTTGTGCATGTCCCTGATGCTACTAGGACTGAATGGGAACCGAAGAGCTAGAAGTGTATTTTCTTGGGCTACAGTAAAGAGGCGAAGGGTTACCATCTCTATAACCCTGTTACCAAGAAGGTAATTGTAAGTCACAATGTGGTCTTCTCAGAACAGCCGCATCAAATGGAGGAGGATGCTTCCTTCCCAGACAACCAAGACCAGGATATCCATCCAGTACCGCCACCAACAGCAGACCGAACTCCCCCAACGGTGCTTGGGAGGATTCAAGTCAAAGAAGATGAAGAAGAGCCTGCAGAACCACAACGGCAACAGCCATTCCCGAAGTGGGTAAAGCAGCTTTTGGACAGCAAAGAACCTCTAGCCATTGAGGAGGAACCATCCGAACACCGCCGGACCAAGAGATTAGAGGAGCAAAGAAGGGTGCAGGAACACTTGGTCAACTATGCTTTGATGACAAAAGTGACACATGCTGATGAACCCAAGTGTCTTGAAGAGGCACAGGGCGATGATAGGTGGATGGAGGCTATGCAATCGGAGTATGGCTCCATAATGAAGAACAACACTTGGGACCTTGTGGATCGATCACCAAAACGCAAGGTAATCAGAACAAAGTGGGTGTACAAGACCAAGTACAAGTCCGACGGCACGTTGGATAAGTACAAGGCTCGGCTCGTGGCAAAAGGATTTGCACAGGTACATGGTTTTGATTATCAAGATACTTTTGCTCCCACATCTCAACTAACCATAATTCGCAGTGTTTTGGCTTTAGCTGCCCAGGGAAGTTGGCCCGTGTTTCAAATGGATGTGAAATCCGCCTTTCTGAATGGAAATCTCAAGGAGGAGGTATACATGGAACAACCACCAGGCTTTGAGATCCTTGGTTCAGAAGGTAAAGTCTGCAAACTGAAGAAGGCACTTTACGGGCTGACACAGGCCCCATGAGCGTGGTACCAGCGAATTGATGCCTACTTTCGGCAAAACCGGTTCAGGAGGAGCCCATCTGATGCAAATTTGTATATCTTCAGAGAAGGAGGTAGGTGTATGATCGTGGTCCTTTATGTGGACGACCTTGTCATAACAGGGAACCATGAAGAGAAGATCTCGCAGATGAAGCATTTGCTAGGAAGAGAGTTTGAAATAATAGACCTCGGACTGATGCATTTTTGTTTGGGGATTGAAGTTTGGCAGGAGCCGAAACAGATCTTCATTTCACAGCTGAAGTATGCTGGAGAGATACTGAAGGCATTTGGCATGGCTGAGTGCAAGACAGTTGGTATCCCTATGGAGGTTGACGCGAAGCTCTCAAACGAGGATTCATCACCACTGGTGGACGAAGAGAAGTACAAAAGACTTGTGGGCAGCTTGATTTACCTGTGCAACACATGGCCAGACATCAATTTTGCGACTGGTGTACTAAGCAGGTTTTCCAATAAGCCCCGGGAGAACCATTGGAGGGCAGGGATGCGAGTGCTGAAATACATCAAAGGCACACTTGATTATGGCATCACCTATACCAAGGGCAACATCTTGACCGGATTCTATGACTCAGATTGGGCAGGAGACGTGGACAGCAGGTGATCAGTGACAGGATGCTGTTTCTCACTTGGATCTGGAGTTGTGTCATGGGCCAACAAGAAGCAACCCACAGTTACTCTTTCTTCTACCAAGGCCGAGTACAAATCTGCATGCTTTGCTTCTTGCGAGGCAGTGTGGTTGAGGAGGATTTTGAGGGACATGGGTGCAGTGTAGAACAAGCCTATGCAGTTATCATGTGACAATCAGAGTTGCATGGTGATTGCAAAGAACCCGGTGTTCCACGCTCGCACAAAACACATTGAGATTCAATACCACTTTGTACGCAAGCTCATCATGGATGGAGAGGTCGACTTGGTGTACTGTCCGACTACAGAGAATGCTGCGGACATCTTCACGAAGGCTCTTGGAAGAGACTTGCTGGAGAGGCATCTTCATCGACTTGGCATTGGGCCGAAAAAGTAAGTTCACTTGCGGGTGGACATTGAGGGGGGGTGTTAGATATCAATGCTTCACTCTCTTGTAACTACGCGGGAACCAGCTAACTCTACTTGTAAGCCCCCCATATGAGGAGAAGGCATTTGAGTAGCTCGGTTATCCGGTAGGTCCTAGTTTGGACACCAAATGGGATTAAATCCATCCCTGTTGGCTTCTCCACTTTGAACCACTTAGATTTCATCGTTGTTGTCTCGGGCTTTTTCTTCTTCTTTTGCTTAGCAATGGCTAATATGGTTGTTGGCTTAGGGCTTGCAAAATATGGAGGGGCCTTGATGGATATGGAGAAGATTGAGGAAGAGCTAGAGGACTCTGAAGAGTTGTGAAAAATGGGTTCTCATGTAGCAATGGCCATATATACTTCAATCTTTAAGGCTGGCCCTTAATTAAATGGTCTCTTAATGATTTGTTGGGGCCACTATTGCCTCTCTTCCTCATCATGATTAGGCTTCTTACTCAAAGGTTTGCCCTCTTTAAGATTGCACTTTTCGAGGAATCTATGGCATTTCTCCTTAATCATGAGTTCAAATCAATCCAGTACTCCTCATTTGACATGTAATGGTCTTTTGGGTTGGCCTTGTCCATTTGGTCATTTGGAACTGATGTCCTTTGTTCTTTTGGTGCTTCAACTGCAAATTCTACTTCAATGAATTTGTCTTGTGGCCAAAACGATTTAGTACATCTTGCCTTATCAATCTAAGCAATATCACATGCTTCTTTTATCCCATGTAATGGGTTGTTTATTTCCACCCTCTTTTAAGATTTGTGTTTGACCCTAGCGACATGGCACCTAGCACATATTATTCCGTTTCAAACATAGGAAGCCATTGTGAAGCATTGTGGTGTCCAGAGATAAAGAAAAATCACATTTGTATTAACTTGCTTCTTGTTTATCCCTTTAAATAATTGATACTATCTTGGTAATGTTGAATACTTACTTAACATTCCTCTTTCGATTTGATGAGGAAGTTGCACAAAATATTGGCCTCATTTCTTAAAATAATAGAATCGAGAAGGAAGTCAATTTGCACATTTGCATCCTGTTGATTTTGAGGAAGTCTTTGATGGGGTGGAATCATGTCATAGCACGGTTTTACTATCTTCAGTCTTTCAAAGATAATAGATCCTTTGAGGCATTAGACCTCACTAGGTCTTGGGCTTGAAGTCTCCTTATAGAGAGTATCTTGCTAAATAAGATATTTCCGTGAAATTTGTGGTTCAATATTGTCTCGTACATTAGATAATATAATGTTGTGGTTCGTAGATCAATTGCATTATGTCATGTGTTAGATTACTTAGCATGTTTGAAGCTATCCTATTCGCTCTCTATCTCTCCTACCATTAAATAATTAGTTCGAATTGCCTCCCCTTAATGAATTAACCTTAGCTATCTAAGCTATATTGCTTCATAAATCTCAATCATCTCATTCACCTAAGCCTCTTCTCTGCCCTCAACCTCCCCCTTCGCCTCTCCTTCTCCGCCCCTCGCCCCTCACCCTTCGCCTCTCTTTCCCCTTCGCCTCTCCTTCTCCCCCTTCTGCCTGCGTCTTCTCCCCCTTCTGCCCTTCCTCTCCCTCTCGCTCTCCCCTTCACCTCTCCTTCTCCCCCCTGCGCCATCCCTCTCCCCTTGCCTCAGCCTCTCCTTCTCCGCCCTGCACTGCACTCACCTTCCCTCCTTCGGCTTGCTTCGCTCAGCCTCTCCCCTCCCTCAACTCTCTCATCTTCCTCACTTGTCTCTCTCAACTCTCTCTCTTTGCCTCTGTCTGCCTCACTCTCCCCTCCCACGCCCAGAGAATGCCTTCGTCTCCCCTCTGCCTCCACTCTTCCTCCCCCTTTCCTACCTCTCCCACTACTTTCTCCCATAGCTCACCCTCCCCTCTCTGTCTCTTCTTGTCACTCTGCTTTTCCTATCCGCCCTTCACTCTCCCTCCTCCCCTCCACCCTCTCCCTCCTCTCTGTCACTGCTCCCACTCCTCTCCCTTCCCCCCACCTTCCATCTCTCTCCCTTCCTCCCCTTCTCTTCCTTGTTCTTCTTGGGAGGCTTTCACATCCCCCCTTCTTGCCTACAATCTATCGACACCCTCCTCCTTTTATATCTATGTCTGAAGCTTCTAGATGCCTAAAGCTTCTGGAAGAGTCTGGACCAGTCTACCCCCCTCACGCAACATTAATCGGCTTACCTTAATGAATCGCCTCAAGTTTACCTTAATCATGGATTGTGCCCTCCCCTCGGCCAAAACAAATTAATTAATAGGGCCCCAAATTCAATTTGGGGGCCCCTATCATAAAATGGACTGAACCAAGCTATATAACCTAATCTAATATCGTGTACTAGGGACTTGCAAAGCTAAAAGAAAACTCATGTTATTTTATGACCTTTAGGAAAAATGTTTCCTTCATCCTTGATATGGGACCATTGATATCTCTTAGACAAGCAAAGGAGGTCTCCTTACATTGATCTTGAGTATGATCTTTTAGTGCCATCCTCTACTTTAATTGCTTGATACACTCAA
>NC_141603.1:11613752-11628513 GCF_047967505.1 Dipteris shenzhenensis | reverse complement strand
TTCTATCTCTCTCTCTCCTCCCTCCCTCTCTCTTCTCCCTCTCTCTCCTCTCTCTCTCTCTTTCCCTCTCTCTCCTCTCTCTCTCTCCTCTCCCTCTCTCTCTCCTCCCTCTCTCTTCCCTCTCTCTCTCTCTCCTCCCTCTCTCTCTCCTCTCCCTCTCTCTCTCTCCTCCCTGCCTCTCTCTCTCTCTCTCCTTCCTCCCTCTCTCTCTCCTCCCTCCTCTCTCTCTCTCCCTCCCTCTCTCTCTCTCTCTCCTCTCCTTCTCTCTCTCCTCCCTCCCTCTCTCTCTCCTCCCTCTCCATCTCTCTCTCTCCTCCCTCTCTCTCACTCTCTCTCTCCTCCCTCCCTCTCTCTCTCTCCTCCCTCTCTCTCTCTTTCTCTCCCTCTCTCCTCCCTCCCTCTCTCTCTCTCTCCCTCTCTCCTCTCTCTCTCTCTCTCTCTCTCCTCCCTGTCTCTCTCTCTGCTCTCTCTCGCTCTCTCTCCTCCCTCTCTCTCCTTCTCTCTCCTCCCTCTCTCTCTCTCTCTCTCTCCTCCCCTCTCTCTCTCTCTCTCTCTCCTCCCTCTCTCTCTCTGTCTCTCTCTCTCCTCCCTCTCTCTCTCCTCCCTCCCTCTTTCTCTCTCTCTCCTCCCTCTCTCTCTCTCCTCTCTCTCTCTCTCCTCCCTCTTTCTCTCTCTCTCCTCCCTCTCTCTCTCTCCCCCTCTCTCCCCTCCCTCTCTCTCTCCTCCCTCTCTCCTCCCTCCCTCCCTCTCTCCTCCCTCTCTCCTCTCTCTCTCTCTCTCTCTCTCTCTCTCCTCCCTCTCTCTCTCTCCTCCCTCCCTCTCTCTCTCCTCCCTCCCTCTCTCCTCCCTCCCTCTTTCTCTCTCTCCTCCCTCTCTCTATCTCTCTCTCTCCTCCCTCCCTCTCTCTCCCTCGCTCTCTCTCTCTCCTCCCTCCCTCCCTCCCCTCTCTCTCTCCTCCCTCTCCTCTCTCTCCTCCCTCTCTCTCTCCTCCCTCTCTCTCCTCCCTCTCTCCTCTCTCTCTCCTCCCTCTCTCTCTCTCTCCTCCCCTCTCTCTCTCCTCTCTCCCTCTCCCTCTCTCTCTCTCTCTCTCTCTCTCTCCTCTCTCTCTCTCTCTCTCTCGCTCTCCTCCCTCTCTCTCTCCTCTCTCCCTCTCCCTCTCCCTCTCCCTCTCCCTCTCCCTCCGAACCATCTCCGAACCTCTATCCTTCTCCCTCCAAACGTCCAAATAACTACCACGTAGGATAGGGCAACACGTGTCAGCCTCTTGTGCCTCTCACCCTCCTTAATAGAATAGATAGATGTTGTTTCTTTCTTAGGTCCTTTGTACAATAACATCCTTGCTTGGTCTTGAAGCATTCGAGTTGCAAGTTTGACATCCCCACTCAATCTAGGAAAGTTTGTTCTTGTCCTTCCACACCATTTTTTGGTGTATTAATAGGGACATTTAGTGCAAAAATTAAAAGCTTTGGATATGTTGGCTTGGGCTAGTACTTTGTTTTGGTAGTAAATGCATCGATGTGGTTATGGTGCAAGATCAAATTTGAAAGTACTCGTTGTTGTTGTTATTGTTGTGTCCCTAATAATAATATGGGTGTAGAGATGATTGTTGTGTCTACCTAATAATATGGTTGTGTAGATGGGTGAAAATGGATGTGAGCTGGTAATCGTAATTTGAGGGGCATGCAATCTATAATGTCAAGTATAAGGCTTGAGCTCGCAAAGGCGTGCTATTCTATTCCCTAGTGACCAACATTTAACGGCCCTCAACTCCACGTTTCACCTTTCTTCCTCATCATCCATCGACTCACTCATCGCCCTGCCTCCCTCCCTCCCTCATGGCCGCAACCTTCAATCACCCCCCCTATCCTCTCTTGGATGCCTACGAGTGGCTATCGGAACTCCCTCGTTTCTCGACAATGGCAGAGCTTATACAAAATAAGAGCGAGTCTCGCGTTTGCTTGACTTTCCAAGTGCGGGGCAATTCATGGCACGAACTCCACGACTACCTCACCGGCCCTAGCTGCTGCGTAACAACGCTAGTTTGTTGCCCTCCAGCTGAAAGCCTCGACTGGGATGCGATATGCCGCACGCTCGAGAGCCCTGCATGCACTGTGTCCACTTGGGGCTTTTGGGGAGCGCGGGACCTATCAAGGTTGGCAAAAATGCTAGAATCCCGGTCGCAGCTCCGAAATCTGCACGTCCTGCTGTACTTTTCGGATTGGAGATCCTCGGGTTGGGGATCCATAGCTGACGCTTTGGAGAGTCCCCATTGTCAACTCGAAGGCTTAGCACTGCGTTGCGTGTCGGATGAAATCTGTAAGCGCTTTGCGAAGGCCTTGCGAAACCCAAATTGCAAACTCTTTGGTTTGAGTTTGGAAGATTGGGAGTCCTCCCGGTCCGGCTTACAAACCTTGACCGAAGCGTGGACAACTGGAAGCTGCAAACTGACAGACGTCAGCCTGGCCGGCAGTACATTCGACCGAGAGGGTCTTCATGTCTTGGCAGAGGCCCTTAAAGATCCAAATTGCAGCATTCTCAGACTCTGTCTTGGTAACTGTCACGGCTTTGCAGACGAAAACCTCACTCCGCTTGCCGAAGCGTTGAAGACCGCACATTGCAAGCTAATTTACCTCGATCTTTCTGTGTACATAAATTTCTCCAATCTTTTTGAGGGCGGAGTCTCAAAGAAGAGTATAGAAATGCTTGCAAGTGCGTTGAAATCACCGTCCTGCCGGCTAGAGTGTTTAAAGATGCATGGCCCCCGCTATCATGAATCAATTCAGCAATTGTTGGTCGATGCATTGGAACTAAACAACAGATTGACTCTGTTGGCTTGTGATTGGAAAACTCCGGCTCTTGATGTTCGCAGCTCGGCCTTGCTCGACAGAAATCGACGTCTGAAAGAAGGACTCCTGCTAGACCAAGCTTGGGTGAAGCCGAGAGCAGCCAAGTTGTTCATTTGTGGCCACCAAAGGGTGGGCAAGACCACTCTTCGCAAAAGTCTAAGCAAAGCAGGCAAATGCGTCGTCGCAACATGGAACCCGCTCAACGCCTGCATTCCAACCAGGGGCATGGAAATGCAAACCTTCTTCTTTCGACAAAATCAACTCACCGTTTGCGACCTGGCGGGGCAGAAGGAGTACCATGCATTTCATCATTACTTCGTCACAGGTAGCGACAAGGATCTCTTCCTGGTTGTCTGCAAATACGATTCTAATGACGCCGCAATGCCCGTTCAAGAACATTTTGAGTCCCAGCTCCGTTATTGGCTCCGCTTTATCGTTTCTCACCGCTTTCCCGCTCAAATTCGCCCCAAGGTCATTGTGGTTGTCAACTTTTTCCGCCCTGCTAGACTCGCCTTGACAGAGATGCACCAGACGGCTCAAGATCTGACTGCAAGCCTTCTGCTTCAATACCAGAATGTCCTGGATTTTGGCACACAGAAGAGAAATGTATTCGGCGTCAATGCCAAGAAGGCTAGGCACTTAACTGCAATCATCCCAACACTGGACGCTCAGCTTCAGCGATTGCTGGACAGTCGGCCTAAGATTCCAAAGATCTCTGGTGAGCTTGCCTCTTTTCTAGCACCACCCAACACCAATGTCTGCAATTGCTTCCGCGCGGTGAGGAAATCTACTCAAGTACCCTTGTATGTTCCTTTTCAAAACGTCATCGAACGGTATCAATTGCTGTTTTGCAAGGATGATCATCCACTTCCTGAGACGAAGACGTTCACGGCAGCGCTGGAAGAACTGCACAGTGCAGGCCAGATAGTATTCTTCCAGACAGAAAACCAGGAATTGAATAAGGAGATTGTAATTTCCGACTGTGGATGGTTCTGTCACAAGTTCATGGGGGCTCTTTTGGAGCCTCGGGAGTTGAGGGCAGGGTCGCACACCGGAGATTCGGTTTGGCTCTGGCGTGTAGAGGATGTAAAGCGCCTTGTGAAAAAGGCAGGAGGCAAAGAAGAGCAGGTTCCCGAAATTCTCAGGTATCTCCATCGCCTTGAGCTGTTTTACCCCGGCTTGGATGAGGGCGAGACGGATATTATGAAAGTCCGCCAATGGATATGCCCAGCTCTGCTTCCTGATACACCAGCAGCTCAGTGGCCGGGGGTGGATGGCTCGTCGTCCGGTGCGATCTTCTTTGGCAGAAGACTGCAATGCAAAGATACGATGAAAACTTTGCTTCCCTCGGGGCTGTTTGCGCGGCTGCAAGTGAGGCTTCAGGAGCTCTGTGAGAACCCCAGCTACAACGTGGGAGGCGGATGGATATCATTTGCGGAAGACTGTGTTGCCACGGTGGTTCGGTTTGGGGGTGAGCCTAACACTTGGGAAAGTAGACAATGGATCGATACGATGATCCAGTACCCAAAGACCGCCGGCGAGAGTGCAAATGATAGATACGAACTCACAACACTAAATAAAATCAGAATTGAGATTCAGAAGATCTGCCGGGGAGGGCAAAGGGGCTGCCCAGGGGTGTATCTGGAGGAAAAGGTGATGCGAGAGCAGGTGGTGAGGGAATTGAGCTCCAGCATTTCTTCTCAGCTGGACTGCGTGTTGCTCTCCAAATTGAAAGACAGTGTGAGGGCGCACGGAATCGGGTACTCCTATACTTGGAGCGACTGCAGCAGCACCCCCGTGGTGAATCTCTTTCTGGCTTCCGAACTGCAGCAGCTGGTGAAGCAAGATCTGCTCGCGGTGCAAGAAGTAGCGAAGGAATTCCAAGTTGGTGTCGATGGTGCATCCTCATCTTCGACTCGGGCCGAAGAGATTTCTCCTACCTTGTTCGGGCCGCAGGAGCCAGCTGATGAGAGAGACTTGGGGCGCCTAACAAAAGCATTAATCAGATGGTTGGATGCCAGAAACGAGGAGAGGTTCCGGAAGACGCAGGAGGAGCTGAGCAACATTCGACAGGATATCCGGAACATCCGACAGGATATTCAGATCTATGCAAAAAGCTTGCAGGAAGTGGAGAAGAACATCTTGAGGAGCTGCTCGACGGAGCTGCTGAAGGAGCTGCTGGAAGGGCCATTGCCGGCATTGCCCTACATCACAGACAAGGAGGGGAGATGGCACAAGCTCAAGGAAGCAATGGTGGGAAAGGAAGTGCAGCTGCACTTGATGTGCGAGTGGATGGAAGGGCCACATCCTGTGGAAGATCAGAAGGGGGTGTCTGTGATGGTCGACAAGAAGGAATGGCTGCGCTACGCAGCTCCCGCGCTTCTCTCCACGCTTGTGCTCCTGTGCTGCGCAGCTCGCATCGCAGCAACAGTCATCCTTCCTGGCTCCCACGTCTTCATCCCCTCCCTTCTTCCCCAGCTCCAAGACCTCGGCATCACTCCCGACTCCATCCAGCACCAGATCCTGCCCCACGTCCTCTCCGCTTTCGTCCAGGAAGTTCCCCACTTGCAGCAATCCCTCCGCCCCTCCGACCTCTCGCGCGTCCCGACAAGTCCACGCTCCAACGCTTCCTAGTCCCCGTCCTCGAGAGCAAGCAAATCGACATGGAGCAAGATTTCCAGCTCTACCGGGTGGAGTTCCCTCCTGAGCCGGTTGGCTCCTCACGCGGTGCGAGGCAGGAGCCTTCAAGAGCTAGAATCTCTTGGGTGTGTGCAGAACATGCGGGGAAAGGAACCAGGCTACCCAAATTAATCAATCCTTTCAAAATCACGGAGCAGAGAGAGAAACAGTGAGAAGTGTGTGTGTGTGTGTGTGTGTGAGTGAGAGAGAGAGAGAGAGTGTGTGTGGCTTCTACATCTTCACTGCAGTCTGTTGTTCATGTTTTCTGTGTGTTTGTTTCGTTGGTTGGGTTCTTTTGTGGAGGTGTTTGGGAGGGTGAGATACTCCCATTGCTTGCATTGTATATATATGTATTTGACGTTGCCCCTCACTGCCCAGTGCCTACTCCAAGATGCATGTATATTTGAGGTTGCCTCAGTTCAGTTTCTCTTGCTTGGGCAAGATTAGTGACTCTTTCCTTCACCTTATCTGTTTCCTCTGCTGTAAGAGCAGGAATATAAAGCAATTGTGAGCTACACTTGAGGTTGTACCTTAGTAATATTTAGATCAACACATGTTATACTTTGGTTGCACGAGTACAATTTCATGTAAGGGTGGAGATATAGTTTGAACACGATCTTGTTCTTCATCTTGTGAACAATGTGGCTCAAACGAATGCAAATTTAGCATTGCATCATATTTAACACTCGTCATTCTAGTTGCTTCTCATGACTAATCTACCGATTTCTAATTTAGCATTGCATCATATTTAACACTCGTCATTCTAGTTGGTTCTCATGACTAATCTACCGATTTCTCGCTTAGTTTTTGCTTGATTTTTTCCAATGAAGGGGCCCTCTCATAGCCAAGCATTTTCCCATTGGGTTCACCAGTGGAGACACTGGGGGGTCTAAGTTAAGCTCACCTACTCTTTGAATAGACCCTCCTATAAGGAATAAATTATCTACTTGTTAAATTGCTTTAAAGAACATAAAGTCCAACCGTAGGTTCTCTTTTTGGCCTCCCCCAAATGGGTAGGCCTTAGTATTCGTTTGTGCCTCAAAGAGAGAAATCGGTATTTTAGGAAATTAAAATAAATAATTTCAATGCCAAGAAATTAAGTATTCCCTATTGGGTATCTATCTTCTATCTATTCTATTAAGGAGGGAGGGGAGAAGCCAACCTGCCACGTGTCGAGGCGAGGCCAACCCGCCACGTGTCGAGGCGATGGGAGGGTTGAATGCAAGGAGCGTCACGCCTTCACAACGACGCTGTCACCCCATAATGAATCACGCCGTCACGCCATGGCTCCGGTCTCCTCCTCCAGCCTCCATCACGCCACAGAGGAAGGTGATCGTAGTAGCAGAGGAAGGTGGAGCGACGTAGTAGCAGAGGAAGGTGATGAAGACGTGATCACCAGCTCTAACTCCAGCGTGATCACCAGCGCCACAAGCTCCCACCTCCTCGCCCAGCCTCCATCGCGTGCCACTTCCAACTCCAGCTCTAGCCGTCGTTGAGGGGGTGTCCTAGCTGGAGAAGAAGACGTGATCACCAGCTCCAGCTCCAGCGTGATCACCAGCGCCACAGGCTCCCGCCTCCTCATCGAGCCTCCATCGCACGCCACACCTCCAGCTCCAGCTCCAACCGTCATTGAGGGGGTGTCCTAGCTGGAGAAATTTCAGGTGATAGACATCCTAAAATGGTTGTCGCTCTCTCTCTTATTTGTAAGCTCGAACTTATCCTCATTTAGCCAGAGACCGTTGACGAAGCTATTGCAGCTTGCTCTATTCCAGCTTGGGTTGCTTCATCACCTCCAGACGGTTATATCAAGTACTACCAGCTTCTATATCTACACTATTTCTGTGTGTGTGAGAGAGAGTGTGTGTGTGTGTGTGTGTGTGTGTGTGTGTGTGTGTGTGTGTGCTTTTGTGTTTTTGTGAGAGAGGGAGAAAGAGAGAGGGGAGGGGGGAGGAAGAGGGTTTATCTCAAAACCATAGCTAGAGGGAGAGAGAGGTGGGGGGGGGCCTTTTATAGAATTTTTGTATGTGGTTTTGAGAGAGAGAGAGAAAGAGACGTGTAGGGGTTGATCGATGCTAGGGGAAGATGAAAGGGCATGAATATCTAAGGAAAGGAGATGAAAGAAAATGAAGATAATGGAGGAACGAAAGAAGGTAGATTTGAGCAAGCTCAAAATCGGGTAGGGTCCGATCTAGGACCATTAATAAATCAATGATTTGCCACTTGGAGGAGCTTAAAGCAGCGGTACTATTGAGAGATGCGATTAAAGATAGCTCGAAGACTGCCAGAGCTGTTCTTAATGGAGGGCACGCTCCACAATTGATTGGCTTGCTAATTCAAAGAGTTTGCAAGAGCTCCAATCAAATGTTGGCCTGAAGGGCTCAACAATTTGCAGGAGAAAGACTAGCTTGCAAGGTCTAGGCAGCCTCCATCATCGTGGGTGTTTGTGGATGTCACAAACAAGTTTAAAATCGAAGTTGTTGCATGTTAGCATTCTGAGCTGTTGATCATGATTATAATCGATTTTTTGAAACTATTTCATCTTTGTTCATCGTTGAGTTTCTGTTTAACAATTCGAATCAAACTCGGATAGAAAGGTGTCTTGGAAGCATCTTTGAGTCTCTCTTCAACAATTCAAACAAACCTCTAATAAAAAGGTTTCTTTGAAAGAGCAAGCATTGGAAAGCGATGTCCATCGGTTGAGACAGAGGTGGTGGCAAATGACTTTGGAAAGAACTCTCTAGGATAGGAGCGCTACATCTCAGTGGTTCCAAGGTATTTGCATGCAAGAATCCACACTCTGGCCATCAACTAGGTGCAAAAAAGTTCAGCCAAAAACATTGAAGCAATTCACTTTGCCTAGAGGGGCTCAAAATGCATATGATTGAAGGATTTGAGGTTGCCAGTAAACACATGCAATTGCATAAAAAAATTCACACTCTGGCCATCAACTAGGTGCAAAAAGGTTCAGCCAAAAACATTGAAGCAATTCACTCTGCCTGGAGGGGCTCAAAATGCATATGGTTGAAGGGGATTTGAGGTTGCCAGTAAATACATGCATTTGCATAAGTGGCAACACACGCAAGGAGCTTTGTATTTTTTTTCTCCTCTGCAGGGGAGTGCCACGTGGCTTGCAAGAGAAGGCTCAACTCAGCTCAGTTGGAGAAGGCTTGCAGGAGGAGAGTGCCATGTGGCTTGCAGGAGATGTTGGAAAAGTCATCTCCCCATTTGTAAGCCCGCATTTGAGGAGAGCATGGGTGGGGGGGGGGGGGACTTAGGTTAAGGGATGCCACCATTTGCCACATGGGCAGCTTATTGGCTGCCATGTGGGTGGCAAACTCAAGAGGGAAAACAAAGAAGAGGGGGCTGCCATATGGGCAGCATCTAGGCTACCATGTGGGCAGCATATAACCAATCAGGAAAAGGAACACAAGATGGCAGCACATAGGCTACCATGTGGGCAGCTCAACCAGATTACCCGGCCATGAGCTCTTGGTGCAGAGATTTTGTATGGAGCAGACATGTGACAAGGTGGAATAGTTCGCAACAGTGTTGGGTAAGATCCGGAGCCTGGAAGATGTCGACTAGAGCATGGAGGCCTGTGCAAGACTGCGTGGACATCCTAGAGCAGTCGGGACGAGATTGGATGGCTTGGAAGAGATGGTATAGGCCAAGAGTGCATTGATCTGTAGGCGCCTTCAAGACAGGTGTCTGCAATAGCATGTATGAGGTTGGTATGACAGATCTAGGGCTAGAGAAGGCTGGAGCTAATAGGTGCCTAGTAGGAGCAGACCAAATGCCAGAGATCAGGGTTGAAACGGGCCCAAGCAAATGGTGAACAGATGTAGCATGGGGCAACTGTTAGGTTGGCAGGATCTGGGGAAGAGATGCCCTATAGGTCGGGGCAAGGAGCTGAGAAAGCTTGGGCCAGTGGCACAATTCCACATGGCCATGCGAGCCAAAAAGGGGTAGCAAAAAGGTTGCCTATTGGTGTGCTGGACAGACCAACAAGGTTAGCCAAGTAGGCCTACTGGGTCGGCCAGTAGGGCTTCGACCAACCAACCCAATGGGTCAGCCAGCAAGAGGGGGCATCCTGCCCTATAAAGAGGGAGCCCCTTGGGCTCAATACTCATTTAGATTGGGGCTTAGACCCTAGCCCATAGCAGCAGGAGAAGCACCAAGGAATCCAAAGTAGATTGGAGCTGATGCTGCCTGCCTCGAAGTCTCTTTAGGAGCACAGCAAGTGTAGTAAGGGAGTTGGCTAACAAAGAGCTCACAAGGGTGTCATTTTTGCTGTCTTTTAAGGGCAACAAGGTGGCCGGTACATATCCTAATAAATGAAAATACTGGAGCAGCTTTTGGGCAGCAGAGAGAGAGCTCACAAGAGATCACCTCAGGAACAGATTGAAGTTGCAGGACAGTATGAGTGGGGCCATACTTCAGGCAGTCTGGGTGCTGCAGACATAGCTCAGAGGGTGATTGGATCCTAGGCCGACATTCAGGGCAGTAAGGATCAGGGATCATCAGGAGAAGCTTGGGCCTCACCATTTGCTGCACGTCAGGGTAGCAAGGAGGTCAAGATTAAAGGTCAGACACTACCTTACGTATGCTTTCTGAAAGGATAGCTTAAAGGTGTGTTTGTAGGGCACAACAACAAGGCCCACTAAAGCTCATAAGGGAGCACATAGGCTGAGTTTTTGGAGAGTGCCACGGATGTAGGAGGACAACACTGTTTTGTGTATTCACGAGACACGTCTAGCCAAGCATTTTGCTGGTAGAGGGTGGCACATTGAAGACATCCATTTTGGTATTGTATCTATCTTTGGACGAAAATATAAAGCTTTGTTGGTTCTATATCTCCCCTGTGCATCTGCTCATTCACTCACTGCACATGTATATTAAATACACAAAGTAAAGAAGTTTTAGATTCCACTTACACAACCTCTTTTGTGTGAATTTCCTAGGCTCTATAAGTCTTTCTGTTGCGTATCTTTTTACTAACATGGTATCAGAGCTTTGATGACGGAAGCTCACAAGAAGTGAAGCTTGAAGGCAATGACCTTGCTGAAGGACGACCTTGATTCAAAGCTTGGGGGAATCTACTTTGATGTTTGAAGGATGGTACCCTTTCAAGGGAGGCCGAGGTTCAGACAAGTGTACAACTTTATACTCTTATCTCATGGCTAATGTGGTGGTCATAGCTGAACTCTTCTTGGTGACATCAGGAGATGTTGTTGAGGAGAGATATGCAAACCCTGGGGTCTTGGTAAGGATGTCTAATATTGAGATGTGATCGGATGAGGAGTCAAAAACTTTTGTAAAAGTGAAGGAGAGTGATGAGAGCTTGGAGTTATCCAAGTGCTTAGTTGGTATTGCTAACATAGAGGAGGATTCTTCGATAGGACCTATAGATTCAGAGTCATATGAATACTTTTAGTTAGAAGGGGGCATGACAAGACGCTCAGTGGGAGCTCATGGTCCAAGTAATCTGGATTTATTCCTTGGATTTGATTTCTCGAGTATGTTGTTTAGTTGTAGACCCTGCCAGAACGACGAGTTGAAACAAACCCTGATAGCATGGTGTCTTAATAACCTCCGGTGGTTCACCTTTTATGAGGGGAACATCTGGTCGGTGCTTGGGGTGCTCAAGCTTGGAGGTGGGTATGTGTTTGAAGGAGGGGGTGCAATCTGGTGCTACCAAAGATGGACTTGTGTACCAAGGTGGTGTGCTCACGTGAGACTGGACATGGTGGAGCAGGAGCCACTGGTTGAATGACCAGGAAGTGACGTAGACACCGCATTATTCTAGGCAACTACGACACAGGAGGTGCTTGAGAATCTTCATCGATGAGTGGGGATCAAGACGAGATGTGTCGGTGAGAGGGTGTCACCTCTCCATCTGTAAGCCCCCATATGAGGAGAGCTTGGGGGAGGTGGACTCAAGGTTAGGCTGCCACATGAGCAGCATATTGGCTCCCATGTGGGTAGCAAACTCAGGGAAAACAAAGAAGAGGGGGCTGCCACATGGGCAACATCATCGCTACCATATGGGCAGCATACAAGCAATCAAGAAAAGTAACAAGGGGGTTGCCCCATGGGTAGCACATAGGCTGCCATGTGGACAGCACAATTAGAGAATTACCTGGCCATGAGTGGAGGTCCTGGTGGAGAGATTGTGTACGGAGCAGATGTGTGACAACGGTGGAATAGTTTGCAATAGTTTTGGGCAAGATCTGGAGCTTAGAACATGTCGACTAGAACATGGAGGCCTGTGCAAGACTGCGTAGACATCTTGGAGCAGTCAGGTTGAGATTGGATGCCTTGGAAGAGCTGGTACACCCTAGGAGTGCATGTATCTGGAGGCACCTTCATGATAGAGGTCTGCAGCAACATGTATGAGGCTGGTACGATAGATCTAGGGCTAGTCCAGATGCAAAACAATAGGCAGAGCAGAGCTCTTGATGGAGAGATTTTATACGGAGATGACACATGACAAGGTGGAACAATTCAAAATAGTTCTGGGTGATTTGGAGCGTGGAACATGTTGACTGGAGCATGGAGGCCTGTGCAAGACTGCGTGGACATCCGGTAGCAGTCAGGCTGAGATTGGATTGCTTGGAAGAGCTGGTATAGCCCCGGAGTGCATGGTTCTATAGGTACCTACAGCAACATGTATGAGGCTGGTATGGTGGATCTAGGGCAAGATCTAGGGCTGGTATAGATGCGAAACAGTAGGCAGAAGGTTAGAGCTAATTGGCGCCTGGCAAGAGAAGACCATGGGCCATAGATTAGGGCTGCAACATGCCCAGGCAGATGGCGAATAGATGCAGCATGAGGGTAACTATCAGGTCGGTAGGATGTGGGGCAAAAATGCCCTGCAACAGGTGATTGGTGAATTATAGATAGATGTGCAAGAAATTAATTGTGGTAAAGTAGAACTTCAAGTCAATTATACTGTATAGATGGTCTTACAGACGAAGAACTAGTACTGCATGGTCATAAGTGAATACATGGTTTATTTTCTATGTCCCTTTGCCATAGGTAGTCTTTCTCTGTATACATTTGAGGGTTGAATAAGACTGCATTATAATATTGTTAATGGTGTATAGTTTTACGTTTGCATCTTCTACACCTTGACGTTATCTCCTCTCCCTTTAAGGTCACATTGAACGTATGGGCCTACTAGACCATGGATGTCATAGGTTTTAGGAGTATATTCACTCTAGAGCTAGGACTACATACCAATTTTGTATAGACCCCCACGAGTTTATTGATTTTGTATAGACCCAGGAGCTAGGGGTATATATGCTGTGTAGACTGGGGAGTATATTCATTTTGTACAGCCTTGGGAGTAAATTCGTTTTGTATAGACTCAAAGCCAGTTTTTTTATTTTGTATGGAGTCAAGAGCTAGAAGTATACTCATTTTTTATAGACCTAAGATAGGGAGTATATTCATTCCAAGAGGCTCATTTTTTTTGTATAGATTCATGAGGATATTATTTTCATATAGATCCATAGTATGTTTTATTTGGTTCAGCAAGTCGGTGATTGGAGCAGCTTGACTAGCTTGGTCGAGACAAATTTGGCCAGGGGGTCGATCCATAGACTACCTTGGTTGGTCATTTCTAGGGTCCAAGGGGGCCTATAAAAGGCAGCCCCCTTGGCCTCATTTCTCATTCACTTCAAGGGCTGAATAGTGCAGCCAACAGCAATGTTTCCAACTGAGGTAAGGCTAGGATTAGGAGTAGCAAATCCACTTCATCCTTGGCACCTATAGGACAGCTTCCAGGCCCGGTTCATTTTGGATAGCAGTAGCATTAGGGTCTCCATCAAAGCAGCCCTCTTCTGCTCATCTAGGGTGAGGGTTTATCCCTTCATACAATACTTATTCTTTCAGTTGTATTCAGCCCTATTGGGCATACATTTATGTTGGAAATGGGCAGGTCACATCCCCATCTGTAAACCCCCAAATGAGGAGAGCATGGGGGAGGTGGACCTAGGGCTAGGGATGCCACATGGGCATCTGATTGGATGCCATGTGGGCAGCATGCCCAAAGAGAAAAAGAAAAAGAGGGGGTTGTCACATGGGCAGCACCTCATAGCAAGGGGGCTACCACATGGGCAGCACATGGGCTACCATGTGGGCAGCATAAGAAATGAGTACCTGGCACCAAGGTGGACAGCAACAAGCTGTGCAAAGGGACTGAAGAAGACCACAATGATGTCAGCATGGGTACGGCTTGGTACGGATGCTTGGAGTAGACTGTACGGAGGTCCACGTGGCATGACAAAAGACGATCCAAGGCAAAATGGAGGTGTAGATGTGGTACATATCTACAGGTGTTTGGCAAAGGCTTAGGGCTTTCCATTGGACCAGGGTTCGAGGCACGAAAAGACCTGGAAAATGGCAAGGAAGATGGACAGATAGGTGAGGGCTATGGGTTGGTGGTAGGCCTGCCATAGGCCCTAGGATAGGGCAGATATGCAGGGCACCCAGGTTGCCAGGAGCAGCAGTTAAAGGGCTGGCTTTAGGGCCTTAAACAGAGCCCTACTAGATCGGCTAATAGGGGTTGCGGTCAGTAGGGGGGCTGCTGGGTGGGCCCCTTCTGGGGCTCATAAGGCATCACTTAGAGCAACAATCCAAGTGCAGGAAGCAGCAACAGTAGTCCTTGGGCCTGTACACAGGAGGTGAAGGAGACCTACAAGGACTGCAGACTTAGCTCAAGGTGCTGCCCATCTAGGTTGACTACCTGAACAGCAAGGTGGAAGGGATCACAGACAAAGAGTCTACATAAGCTCAGTGGAGCACACGGTCTCAGGAATCTAGAGGTGATACTCAGATAATAGTACAACATTTTGGTAAGGTCAGAGGACCATGTATTAGTGGGACTCTGAGCCTCTCTTTTGTATTGTTTCCTTTTTGTGGTGGGACGGAAATATTTACTACTGCTTTAAGGAAAGGTTTCAAGTGGAACTCAAAGGAGAGTCCTCTTCCTAGCAAAGAGGGCTCCATGTGGCAAGAGGAGGTGGAGTGGAGGGAGAGCTAGGAGGTTGCCACGTGTTGATGTGGTGCCCTTACCTTCTTGACACATCATAGGAGAGGCACCTGGATAGCACTGTGCATGAGGAGGGCTGAAGAGAGAAGACTGTTGCTAACAGAGTGAGGACTTAGAGGTGGCGAGTCACGATAGTAGACAACAAGCAGAGATGAGCTGAGAACTTGGGCAATGGGAGGGA
>NC_141603.1:11578752-11611252 GCF_047967505.1 Dipteris shenzhenensis | reverse complement strand
CTCAACGAGAGTAAAGCATCAAGTATGTTTCATGTCATGTGGACTATAGCCATGAGAACTAAGCTCGAGACATGAGGCGTTTGGATGATAGGTGGGGCTACACAGACCCACAGAGAGAGAGAGAGAGAGAGGGGGGGGGGGGGGGTAGGCCATAAGTGAAATAAGTTAGTGTATTAGTTAGAGACAAGGCCATGATGTGCTTGGACCAGTTATCATTAAATGTAATTGTATCTTTCTTAAGAGCATCTTGATGAGCTGGCAAGCCAGAAGTGAAATAAGTTAGTGTATTAGTTAGAGACAAGGCCATGATGTGCTTGGACCAGTAATCATTAAATGTAATTGTATCATTCCTAAGAGCATGTTGCTGAGCTGGCAATATGTCTAGAGATAAGCCAGCACCCTCTACCCTAAGTGATCTAATCTAACCTTCATTTTGAGAAGCTATCCTTGCTTCTCAATGAGAGTAAAGCATCAAGTATGTTTCATGTCATGTGGACTATAGCCATGAGAACTAAGCTCGAGATGTGAGGCGATTGGATGATAGGTGGGGCTACACCGAGAGAGAGAGAGAGAGAGGGGGGGGGGGATGAAAAAATATAATGGTAGGCCAGAAGTGAAATAAGACAAGGCCATGATGTGTTTGGACCAGTAATCATTAAAGGTATTTGTATTTTTCTTAGGAGCATCGAGCTGGCAGTATGTCTAGAGATAAGCCAGCATCCTCAACCCTAAGTGATCTAATGTAACCTCTTTGAGAAGTTAGCCTTGCTTTTCAAGGAGAGTAAAGGATTAAGTGTGTTTCATGTCATGTGCACTATAGCCATGAGAACTAAGCTCGAGACGTGAGGCGATTGGATGATAGATGGGACTACAGACACACATACACACACACACACACACAGAGTGAGAGAGAGAGAGAGAGAGTAAAATATAATGGTGGACAGAAGTGAAATAAGTTTAGAGACAAGCCTGCACCCTTGCCCTAAGTGATCTAATCAAACCTCTCAATGAGAGTAAAGGATTACGTATGTTTCATGTCATCGAGCTGGCAGTATGTCTAGAGATAAGCCAGCATCCTCTGCCCTAAGTGATCTAATCTAACCTCTTTGAGAAGTTAGCCTTGCTTCTCAAGGAGAGAAAAGGATTAAGTGTGTTTCATGTCATGTGCACTACAGCCATGAGAACTAAGCTCGAGAGGTGAGGCGATTGGATGATAGATGGGACTACACACACACACACACACACACACACACACACACACACACACACACACACACACACACACACACACAGAGAAAGAGCAAAATATAATGGTGGAGAGAAGTGAAATAAGTCCATGATGTGGTTGGATACGAAAGCTCCAAAGTTAATTGTATCTTTCCCAGGAGCACCTTGATGAGCAGAGAGTAAGTTTAGAGACAAGCCTGCACCCTTGCCCTAAGTGATCTAATCAACCTCTCAACGAGAGTAAAGGATTATGTATGTTTCATGTCATGTGCACTATAGCCATGAGAACTAACCTCAGAGGTGAGGCAATGGGATATTAGGTGAAGCTACATCTCGAGACGCGGTTTCCTCTACTTTTGAATCAAAGGCTTGCTTTGCAATTGGATTTTCCATTCTGACACACCCCATGATGTCTACTTGCTTCTGCCACATCCTTAGGTACTCTAAGCCAATTGGATGATGATGAACCTACCACCTGTGAACTTCAGAAGGTATCTAAGAATTGTGTTTTAATAAGTTGGCTGAGGTTGATTCACAAGGATCTAAAGCCATTAAACATATTGCTTGGTGATGATCATAGGCCTAAGGTCTTAGATTTAGGGTTGGGAAAACTCGCACCTAAAGGTAACAAATGCCATGGGGTGGGTAGAGGAGGCTAATGCATGGCGGATTTGATTTTTGAAATAGACGGTGGAGCCATGTGCCTTCCATGTGGATTTTTCCTTTTAACATGTCCTATGATTTCTACTTCCTACCACCATATCCTTGGTCACTCTAAGCAACTTACTGCCTTTGAATTGGAAAATATTTGCACGAGTGCTTGGCAAGATCTCATTCACAAATATCTCAATCCATCCAACTTGATTCCAAATTCTTTGCTGAGAGGAGATGGGCTAGAATCTTTGGGTATCTACGTCCTAAATACGTTGGTATGCTCGCTTTTGATTTAGTAATCATGCCAATTGATTTCTGCTCATGTTTGTTCTATGGGATCTGTGTGATCCAATTATACAATTGAGCCAATACATACCTGAAAAGGTTTTTGTATTTTGTTTTGGATGCAGCTCCAGAAATGGCTTCTACTGTTGTTGCAAATCTTGGGGAGTCGGGTTTCCATGGGCGACAAAGCCTTCGGGCAATGAAGCGAGCTGCAAGGGTGGAGGGCTCTGCAATTTCTGACATTGTGTTGTCATCTTTTCGTGAGCCACATAGCCTTCATGTGACAAATCAAGTTTTTGCAAGGGCGGAGACTTCAACCCATGGAGCAAATCAGGGTCCCAAGCTGCCTTCAAAGCGTTTTAAGTCTAGCTGCAAACGTCGCACTGCTGATATAATGAAACGACTTATAAGGGGGAGAGCTTCAACCCATACAACTGAGCATTCAAGTCATTACAATCTTTTAAAGTCCATTCAAGCCATGTGCGAGGATAATAAGGTGCATGTGCCATGAACACACGATATTTGGCCTCTTTATGGGGAGAAATCCATTCAGATGGTGGTACAGTAATAGCGCAGGGCATGGGAGAATTCCTTGGAACTCTCATTGCAAGGATTTCTCAAATTGAGAATAGTGTTAAGGACTCTAATCAATGGATGCAGCAGATTTTGGAGAGAGGTGGAGAAGGGGCAGTTGTATGTGAGAATGGGTGTAGACTACAAGTTGATAAGCTGAAAGAACAAGTTCAACTACTGTCCACTGAGGTGTCAACGTTCAAAGTTGGTCTAAATAGGCTAACTGTTTTGATGACCACGATGAGCCGAAAACTAGAGCAGGTCGCAACCCGTGACAATTAAGAGACTCCTGAGACTTTTATGTCACTTTTTGTACTGGAACCCCAAATGCTTCTATGGGATTCCTGTACTTGGGTTGCCCTTATGTGATTTGGCAACACAAGTTTTTTGCAAATGATTATATTTACTTTCATTTGACGTATATATGGCAATGGAAGCTAATTTAATTCAATATTTCAATTGTCTATTGTTCCTTCCCATTTTCATTTTATTTAAGGTATACTCAAATATTTGTAATTTTTTGCATCATGTATTCGCATAAATGCTGATGCAATGCTTTTACTTTTTTATTTGAAAATATTCATTTATACACACATCGTTTCTTGAGATGGTCAACTTTGAGTTTTTAGATATGTTAGCTTTGGTTTTTATGTTTCAAATTATGGTTGCACATATGGTATTGTATTTTGCTCATATGTTGAAAAAATATGAGCATTACTCTTACCAAAGATAGTGACACACTTAAACTTGGTCATGGGACACTATGAGTTCAATGCATAGATGGTCCGCTCTCAATTTTAGATAGATGGGAAAAGGAGGGCTTTTCTTATTAACCTTACTTCTTGGTTTTCTAAATTATTTTCTTCCTTAGGGCACATTGGTTGAGATTCATCAATTTTGTCATGGTTAGGGATGATGCATAAGTTATTTGATTAAGCTATTTTTCCCTTTGAGGAATAGATATTTATGTAATTGGTTGAGTGGATACAGAAGATGGCAAGACAAATAGAAGAGAGGCTACATTCAATACGTTCTCATAGGAGAAGATTGTTGGATTCAACGCGGGCGGCCCGTCGCGCTTATGCTATACAAAGAACAAGGTCTAAAACACAAGGTGCTAGAAGCATGAGGGTGGCTGTGGAATCTATGGGTGTAGAAGTAGGACTTTGCAGTCAACATAATCAGATACATGGATGCAGTAACGTAGCATGCATTGTGGCTGAAAATACAATGGACCTCAATACTTCAGTAACAGTAGGTAGAGTGCATCAACATGCTTCAGTGATAGGTACACCTACTCAAATGGATTCAACGCGGGCGGCCCGTCGTAGTTATGCTATACAAAGAACAAGGTCGAAAACACAAGGAGTTAGAAGCATGAGGGTGGCTGTGGAATCTATGGATGTAGAAGACAGCCTTCGTAGACAACAGAATCAAATGCATGGGCACAGTAATGTAGCGTGCATTGCTGAAAATACAATGGATGTCAATACTTTACCAACTATAGATAATGAGCATGAACATGCTCCAGTAATAGGTACAACTACTCAAATGGATTCAACGCAGGCGGCTCGTCACGTTTATGCTATACAAAGAACAAGGTCGAGAAGACAAGTTACAAGAAGCATGAGGGTGGCAGTGGAATCTATGGATGTAGAAGTTGGCCTATGCATGGGCACATTAATGTAGCATGCATTGCTGAAAATACAATGGACCTCCATACTTCACCAATAGTAGGTAATGAGCATGAACCTACTCTAGTAGTACGTACAACTACTCAAATGGATGCAACCAGGGATGCTACTCATTTAAGAGCCTGAAGGAGTGTTGTTCACAACAAGGCTGTCATTTTGGGTGCAGGGGAGAGCCTCTCTATCTTGCATACTTTTCCATTAAGGGAAAATGTAGAGCATCCATCTTTGTATCCACTGGTCTTCAATGCTCCTCTTCATGCACTTGGATCCATGGATCATACATGCAGTTTTTGCCAGGCTCAACTGAGTAAACAAGAGACACAAATGCATATGTATCAAGTTGTGGGCAAGCACTGTTGCAAAGTTGGTCGTGTGTCATTGTTGCCGTTAGAAGAACCACCAAAGATTTTGAGAGTTCTATTGCACAGACATGATACTAGAAGCAGACTATTTAAGAAAAAATATTAGGGCTTATAATAGTGCCATGGCATTTGTTTCATTGGGAGCCCATGTTGATCAAATGTTCCGTGGGAATGGGGGTATACAAAACTTTCGGGTCCATGGTAGTGTGTATCATCAGGTTGGAAATTTGTTGCCCGATGAGGCTAGGCAAGAGATGCCACATTTTGCACAGTTGTACGTGTATGACACTGATCATGAACTAGAACACCGTTTGCATGGGATGCCTGGTTTGGATCCAGGCATTTTGGAGTTGTTGCAGAGGATGATGCACGAGTACAATCCATATGCCAGTGCATTGATGGCTATCGGGCAAGTGCTAAGAACAAATCCACATACAAACCTGAGGATGGTTATTTGTGAGAGCCGCTCCACCTCAAGGCAGTACTTGGCTCCTATGGCTAGTGAGGCTGCTGCAATCATGCCAGGACAAGGGGATGACTTCGATATTGGAAATCGTGACATTCAAATTTTTAGCCGCAATGGGTATGTGCGTAGACTATCTAATTTGCACCGATCATACATGCCTCTCATGTATGTTCTTTTGTTCCCTCGGGGGGAAGATGGTTGGCATCCATATATCCCATATAGTGATGTTCCTAATCACACACCATTGCACGAGATACGTGGACAAAGTTGTGTCACCCAGAGACAATACTACGCATATCGTTTGCAAGTGAGATGTGATACAAATGCATGTCTTTTGCGTGGGGGTAGATTGCTGCAGCAATACATGGTTGATGCCTACAGTAGCATGGAAGAGTCCAGGTTGGTGTGGATACGAAACAACCAAGCTTCCCTATGTGCTAAAGTCTATCAAGGGTTGATGGACATGGTGAATACAGCTGATGGGACACGTACTATGCTTGGCAATGCTGCAAGGTGTAGGGTGGTGTTGCCTTCTTCTTTTACGGGAGGGTATGTGCCAGCTATACCAAGATGCTATGGCAATTGTCAGGAAAAGGGGCAAACCTGATTTATTCATAACATTCACCTGTAATCCCAAATGGCCTGAAATATCTATAGCATTGTTGCCAGGGCAAACTGCACAAGACCGTCCAGATTTGACAGCCCGTGTGTTTTTCCAAAAGCATAAGGACATGATGCAATCAATTACAAAACATAATTTGTTTGGAAAGGTGGCTGGATATGTGAGTGTGATAGAGTTTCAAAAGAGAGGTCTGCCACACTTACACATATTGTTGATATTAGAAGGTGGTTTCAAACCTGTGGAGATCGGTCACTATGACCGATTAGTGTGTGCAAAGTTGCCAAATAAGGCAATGTTCCCAGAGTTGCATGATATTATTGGGCAATGTAATGTCCATGGTCCGTGTGGTGCACTAAATCCATCTGCAGCTTGCATGGTTGATGGAAAATGCATTCGTCATTATCCACGTGGATTCTCGCAGACTACTATTGTTGGCAACGATGGCTATCCAGTTTACATGCATCGTGATGATGGTAGAAAGATACAAGTGAAAGGGGGTGTGATTGATTTTTTTTGCGCAAAAAGTAGTGCTAGTTATATTACTTGAAAGCAAGAGTACAAGAAGGCTTGAAGGCCAGCGGGCTGTAATCACAAAACGGATTCAGCCCGAGAAGTCAAAATGCTAAATACAAGCCTCCTAGGTCATAATCATCGGAGAGTGGACAAACAGCCACGGTGGAGGGGCGTAATGCCACTGAAGACTCTGAGTGGAGTGCTAGAAGAATAACTCCCGGTAGTCCCAGTCGCGAAGGAAACGTCGTCTCTTTTCCTTCCCTACCCGAGACTCTCCCTGAATCTGATCCCACTGACCCTTGAGCGTGTGAATGATCGTGCTCCAGATATCTACGAGGGTCTGGATAGTAGAAGAAGTCTGAGCTCCTATAGTCTGCGTGCATCTGGAAGTCCAGATATGCCAGCCTGTGATGCTCCCTATGATCTCCCAAACTGGGTGCCAAGGCATCGCTCCTACATCTGTCTCTGTCAAATGCTGTCCATGTATGCCCAAGTGGCTTGCGTGATGAAAAAGATGGGATCCTGTCTAGAGAACTCATAGGCCAAGTGATGTCCCGGCTCAGTGCTGCACCAACAAACGGCTCCCCAAGTGATCGGCCCTAGCTTGGGTGTAGCCCTAGCTAAGATCCCCATGATTCCCTTCCAAACCGTCTGCGCGTGCAAGTAGCTCCAAAGGCAATGCTTCAGGGACTCCTCCTCCTGAAGACGCATCTGGCAATGCCCCTCCTGCCCCATCTGTCTCAACCAGCTACCAACTGGAAGCCCCTTGTGTGCCACCATCCAAAGGAAGTAGGAGATCTTCCTCGGACGCCAACTAGCCCAAAGAGTCTTCCAGAAAGTGCGAAGAAAGACCAAGGATATCCACTGGGCATACCACCTATGTGCCTGTGTGGGTAGCCCACGCTGGAGAGCCCCAAGAGCACGTCGACCCGTGCATGCATTGTAAGAAAAGAAGGGGGTAGGGTTCTCTGAGGTCTCCGACGGTGGCCAAAGCTACTCCCCTAGGTCCCACTCCACCTCTGACAAGGAACGGCCCTCCCATATCCAGAGTCTCCAATCCTGGTCCTGCATAATCAGGGGGTCTATATGCCAAGTCTTCCCTTGCAGCCCTAAAATGCAAAGGCACTGCCAGGAAAGCTGGGGGTCGATCATGGCCTCTCTGCTCTGTAGCCGACTGTCATCAGTGATGGAGAAGAAATGTACCGAAGAATCCGAGAAGAGGCCTGCCACCACCAAAGGAATGCCTCGTGGGGGGTGTGATTGATAATCACTGGATTGTGCCATTTAATCCTTTCCTCTCCGTGAAGTACAAGGCACACATAAATGTTGAAATATGCTCCACAATCACTGCAGTTAAATATTTGTATAAATATGTGTACAAAGGTCATGACAGAGCCATTATCAGGATGCATCTAAATATAATGCAGGAGAGCAAGGGTATTTGCACAACACAGTTGACGGTGGCATTGATGAGATTAGTAGTTATGTAGATGCATGTTACGTGTCAGCATCAGAAGCATGTTGGCGGATTTACGAGTATGCCATGCACGATGAAAAACTCGATGTGCAAAGATTGCAGCTTCATCTTCCAATGCGCAATAATGTCATCTTTCGAGATGATGATGATTTGCAAAATGTTGTAGGCAGGGAACAAAATCAAAAGACCACCCTCACAGAATGGTTCACTTACAATCAGTTGCAATATGATGCAAGCAACTTGCTGTATGGTGACTTGCCAGACAAGTTCGTTTGGAAAAACCAGTAAACGGTGGAGTAGAAGACAAAAGGGGAATACCATCAGTTGGATGTACAATATTTCCCCCTCAGCTGGTGAGCTCTACTTCATGCGTATGCTTCTTAATGTGTACACAGGATGCAAGTCCTTTGATGACCTACGTACTTTTGACAGTCAAGTGTACCCTACTTTTAAGGCAGCATGCATAGCACGGGGATTGTTGGAGAGTGATGATGAATGGTTTGTGTGTATGCAAGAGGCTGTCCTTACAATTTGCCATAACAAGTACATCTTCATCTTCGAGCAGGCCACTTGAATGCAATTCACCTTGTTGTAAGAGGGAAGTGCTTTTTAAAGAGGAAAGTGTGTGCTTGAATTCCTTGTGTTGATCATCAATACATCGATGTGCTTCACATACCCTAGTTTAAGGCATGACTACCCAACTACAAGCAGACGATCTTCACAAAATACACATTGTATTCAATTCAAAGTGTTGTTAGAGAAGTTTCTAAAGAGAGACTTTTATAAAATCCACATTGCATTCACAATCTTTACAGATTGCCAGAGGCTACCCATAGAGTGCCCATTGTTGGGCCACCTTAAAAATGGGACAAGCGGGAAAGGATGGCGAGAGCCTTTACAAATACATTGCCCACTCAAGCATGCATAAAAAAATTCCATGCGCCCATTGTTGGGCACCCCTTACTGCCCAAAGCTAGGAAGGTAGACATAGCCAAACCAAGCAAAACATTGAGAGTTTGCTTCTGAACAATATGAAATGTACATCAACTTGTATATGGTTAGCTATACCTTGAATTGCAAAATATTTATCAAAGATGATGCCTTGAAATTGTTCCAAATTATTAGCACATCTGTGTTCACCCTCACATGTTCATAACTCCACCCACACATGATAGCATCCCAATGGCAATTTGAACTACCTCTCAACATCTACACATAAGCAAGGAATTAGGGATCCAACTCAATTCATCGACAAAATTCATCCAACGACCACTCATAAGTAGGGAATGGGAGCATCCAATTAGTCTTCCTTGCAACTATGGAGATATAAAAAGTACACATAAGGTTTTTGAAGTCAATGAAGGTTGTATTATATCTATAGTATGAGTCTAGTAAAATCCAAAAGTGCAACAAATGTAGTCTTGACTTATTTTCCCATTTGAATACCCAAAACCTGAAATACACTGATGCATACATAGATATTAAAAGCACACAACATGGTGCGTGAGGGTCCTCAAATCTTGAGAGGATTGCAGAATTGTTGTAATCATCAACCTTGAAAAATCAATCCAACTTGAGAGCCAAGAAGAGAGATTTTCACATGTGATCATCAACCTTGAAAATCAATCCAATTTTGAATTTGAGAGGCAAGAAGAGAGATTTTCACATGTGATAACATACATCACGCATGTTTTGTAATCTAATATTTCCAACACTCATCCTACTAATGTGATTGTAGATATTGCCCTTTTTGAGATCTTTCAATGTTGGAATAGGTCAAATTCAACCTCATCCTAGAAATCCTCAAGTCTAGTACAGAGTTTGGCGTTAAGATTATACAAAGCTACTATGCAGCTATATCAGCAACCCAGATACTTCACAAAAACTTGCTTGAAAGGGCATATCATATCCCTGATCCATCTCGTTTTGCAGATAGCATCTTGCCTTGCAAATAGTTCTAGATTCTCATATTCCCCAATATGCACCTTCGAACCTATGAGGATACATTGTTACTCAATTCCAATGCAAACAATCTAAGCTATCTCTTTTGTTTCTTGCAATCTTATTAAAAGGGCTAAGAAACAATAATATATAATGGAAAATGTTTTGGAAAGCATTGGGAGAACTACACACAGCACATGCCAGATCATATTCTTCTAGACAAAAAACAAGGATTCCCATAAGAAGATTCTTATTTCAAACTGTGGATGTTTTGTCACAAGTTCATGAGGTTTCTTTTAGAGCCCTAGGAGTTTAGGACAATTGAGGGTTGGGTCCAATGTGTAGAGGATGAAAAGGGGATTGTGAAAGAGACATAAAGAGGACAGGAAAGTATAAACAACCAATTGAAACTCACCTATCACTCTATGGTGGCGAAAATAAGCTAGCACCGTGAGGGTGCTCAAAGACTCTATAAACTTTAAAAAGAAAGCACTAGAACCCTACCCACCACCATACACACATACTCACATACATACATACATACATACATATATATATATATATATATATATATTACCAAAGATAAATAATAAGTGTGTGTGTGTGTGTGTTGTTATGGATAAATTTGATCAAAGTAAAAGGCATAAATATGTGTGTGTGCTTGTATGTGTGGCAATAGTATAATAAAATATGGTGTACACAAGGCCCAGGGTTGAGGTGGCAGGGCATGACCATGTGCCATCCTTCCATGTAAGAGGACCCATACGGTGTGTTGTACATAATCCATGGTAGTCATAATATAAAATGATAAGGTGGCATGGGTCCTCCATGCACCACCCCTCCACCTAGGTGGTCCCATGCCTGCATTTAGTGAGATATGGCCCAAGGACCATGGGAGAAGTAATATAAAATATGTGGAGATGGATATTATATTGGATTATTCCCTCCATGTAGGATAGTAGGATATGGGGGTTGATATATGTGGAAAAATGAGGCAAAGGGTTGTCGCACACAATTGAGAGTGCGTAACTACCTAGCCCACATGGGACACTCTTCCACACACACCATGCATGTGGGAGGATGCACCCCTTTTCTTGGCTATAAAAGGAGGGGTCTATTCCTTGATGGAACACGCTCATTCTTGTAAAGCCACCTAGCTAGTACTTTGATTTCCCCCCCCATCTCTCCAATAAAGCATGACTCTCTTCCCTTGATGTCTCCATCTTTACATTCCACCTCCCATCATGTACATGCTCCTCTTCCTCTCTTCCTTCTCCCTTGTGCCATAGTCCCCCTCTTCATTCCCACCCCTCTTAATCTTTTTTCCCCACCTATGTTAACACTTCTTCCCTCATGTTCCCTTTTCCTCCATGGCCCTCGAGCATCACCATGCCTAGCATCTAGCCTCATGCATTGAATTCTTTTCTAGTTAATAGAATTGGTGTGCTGCTGGGATCAGAATCTCCATGGCTAGTGGTGTAAAATTCATTACTCCTACAGCTGGGTGTAGTCCTGCAGTACCTTTCGTGTGCGGTTCTTTGCTTCTATGCCTCCAATCCGCATATCTTCTGCTTGCACCTCCGTCTCTATGGCTGCAGAACTTCTCAGTTTCTACGCCTTCAACCTACGGTTCCTGTGCATCTTCTGGGTCCCTGTGCACCTTATGTGTGATGCCACGTGTCTTTTGGTCGACTGCACCTGCAAAATCGCTCCTGTGCATCTGCAACGCCCGCACGTCCCCTGATTGCAACTAGCGCATGGCGGACAGATCACGAATCGCGACTGTTTTCTAAATTCTTGCATCTTCTAGTGCATCTGCGCGTCACGGACAGATCACGACTATTTTCCTAGGTTCCTGCATCTTCTGGTGCACCTGTGCGTCGCAGACAGACTTTTTGGGCTCCTGCAAAAGATCTCACGCCCTTATCCTCTTCTCCTTCTCTTTCTCTTCTCTTCTCCTCTCCTCTCCTCTCCTCTCTTTTTATTAAGGAGTTGGAATTGAACCCAAGACCTCCCCATTCACAAAAGGAAGACTTACCAATGGGCCAGCAAATAGGAAGTGATGAAAGTGTAAAGATATTGCTTGTATGGTGAAATCTCATGAACTATAACTCTCTAACCATAGGGAGTTTCCTCTTGTAAAAAGCAAAAGTACTTCATTTCATGTGCTCTATTCATATCTGATACTATATCGTAGATTCTGAACTTTTTCAAGTTCACTCCTTGGATGCACGCCACACAAGGAGGGTGGATATTTATGTCACTTCTCGACGAGTTTAAGGATTTGGTGCTCGGTCCTCTGCTCATCACAGTTACCAATTGGCGAGATCTCTTTCTTGATCTTCATGTCAATCTTCAACAACTGATTGTACAATGCATTGTTCAAGGAGACGATGGGTGGGATGATACACCGTGGATGATTCAAGGTGAAGAACTAGTGAAACACTAGGAGGACTTTGATTTCAATTCTACTCATTGTGCGGTGATCGAGCTACTTGTTGCATCGGAGGTAATTAAAAGGGTGACATTCTTTGAAGGGTGGGATGCTCCCCAAGGTTGGGGGGAGATTTGGTGCATCTACTTATTAATTCCTGTGGATAAGATTGTCTTGAATGATTTCTTCTCAATCTCACTACAAAGGTTTCTAGGGCTCAGCTATGGTTGGTAATGTTTCGACCAAGAAATCCCTTTGTACCTAATCAACCTTTTGTGCCTCATTTTGAGCTTCAAGTTGTAATTCTTTTTGGTCTAAAGATAAACTATCAACAAAGGATTGCAACTTTATTTGGTGTTGAACGTCTTGCTCAAGTATTGAATTCTCCCCACCCTCTCCTTCTACCTATCTTGGACTACCGAGAAACTTGGGATGTCCGAATTTTAGTCTTGGTGTGATGACATCTTGGCTCCTCCAATTTGACGACGCATACAAACCTTCGACCAAGGCTGCTGGTGTGGGTGTGAAGCTCACTTCACCAGGGGGTGAGGTGTATTGTTATAGCAAGTTTGCACCAGCAAGTACTTGCAACCAAGCTAAGTACTCGATACTCATTTTTGGGCTACAAAAGGTGCAAGAACATCGCATCAAGCAACTTGAGGTGCAAGGAGATTCTCAACTCATGTGTGAACAAGTTAGTGGAAGGTGGAAGGTGCGGAGTGAAGGCTTGGTTCCACGACATCAACAAGCATTGGAACTTTGCCAACAATTTGAAGAGGTAAAAATTCAGCATATCCTTCGAGCTCAAAATATAGTTGCTGATTTCTTGGCACATGAAGCTTGTACTTTAATCACACATAAAGCGAGTGGAAGCACCGCCCTAACAAAGCCGCAAGCCACGAAGGAGGGTGATCATTTGTAAGGAATGCAAAGGTTGTGGTCATCATGAAACTAAGTGTTGGGCATATTTGATACAAGTTTACCGACTTCGGAAGATCATCAGAGAGGTCCTCAAGGACATTGCTCAAAAGAAGGATGCCAGACCGCACACCCCTTGAAGAAATAGCATGGCAATTACAACAACTAGAAGAAGCTGAAGGTGATGTGCAAGCTCTCCAACTATTGACATTTTTCATGGCATTCTTGTTTGCCTTGATGAACAACCTAATGTAGCGCCGTGTCTCTAACCCTCGCTTGTAAAGATGGATGCGATATCATGAGGGTTGGTCCTTTTAAGATTGTCTATGAGCTATTCTATGCTGAAGAATCGATTCTTCCCATGTAGTATTTCATAATACACCAGTCACACCCTACCCTGCCTATGTGTGCTTTGTGGATGTATCTTCACCTGATTTTCAGTTCAAGCTACCTCTTTCCATTGTTTGCCCATAGATAAGCCTCATTTTGTCTCTCTCTTTTCCTTTTTCCAAGCATGACTGACATTCCTGTGTTCTGTGGATGGGTTGAAGAAAATCCAAATGAGTATCTTCTGGCCTTCAAGCGCCATTGTGTTTCTCTCAACTTTTTACTGAAGATAGATGGTTGTTGGTTCTTCCCACATTTCTAGAGGGTTTGGCTCAAGTGTGTATGAGAAGCAGGCCAACGACGTTCGCCAAAGCTGGCCAAGGTTGACAGCGGCGATGATTGAGTATTTCGGCAAAGAAGAGGAGCTGAAGAATGTGTACCTGCAGGTGGCAAACTTGAAGCAATCAGAAGGTGAGATAGCGCATCGATATGTGGATCGAGCGGCCATGCTCCTGGACTGTTTAGTTGCCACACAGGAGGACAATGCCAGATTTCGAGTTGGATTGACTCAGCATGTGCTGGGCTACCTTGTAGCAGGAGCAAGTGACGAATTCTGCCTCAAGCTTAAATGGGAGAATCCAGAAACTATGGTGCTAGCACATGAGATTGCTCAAAAGTTTGATAAAGTTCAGTCTAACCCCACTTCAAAGAAGACGATTGTCCCTCCGCAACCCCCTCAATTCTTGCAACAACAACCTGGGGGGTCTAACTTAGGCGCATACCCCCACCCCTCATCAGGGATGTATCCACCGCCTCCACCTCAAATGTATGGTCCTCCCTTAGATGCTTACCCTCAACAAGGAGTATATCCTCAACCTCCGCCTGGAAGATTTCCCCAGCCTTGCCCACGAGCCCCTCTCCTTCCCGGCCCCTCCTGCTAAAGAACCCGGAGTCAACGACCTAGCCAAGGCCCTAAATGATCTTTAGCTTGAGATGGTGGGCATTAGAAATCAAGCCAATCACCCTCTAAGAGAATGTGCCAATGTTGTGTGCTACGAGTGCCACCAGAAGGGTCATTATCGCACGGAATGTCCCAATATTCCAAGGGTGAATATCCTAAGTAAATCAAGCACCGAGGATTCTAACGTAGAGATCCTTGACCTTGAGAAAAGAAGTCGTACCACCTCAGACCCCTCTCCAAACCGTGGACCGGGCTGCCCTAGGAAGAAGGTGTCCTTCTTAGAGCCCTCAGATCCTGAGATGGCAGACCCACCAATAGAGAAGACCAAAAGATCTCACATGAGTAAGTGGTCGCCCTCAGATTTCCCATCGGCTTGGGGCAAGAGGACTATTCGGTCATTCAGGACCTTGCTCATCGGTCTTTGAGCATCAGGCTCCCTCAACTAATAGCATTAAGCCCTAAGGTGAGACGTGAGCTGCAGCAAGGGCTCTCAACAAGGAGGAGCAAGAAAAAGGGAAAGGTATGAGAGGTCTCTTCTATCTCTAAAGAAATTGATCGGCACCCACATACACTAGATGTCATCATCGATAATTGCAATGTCAAAAGTATGTGTGTTGATGGGGGAGCTGCATGTAATATCATGGTTCCCCAAATCATGAAGAAATTGAATTTGAAATGCACAAGGTGTTCCTCCACTCGAATCAAGGTAGTAGATGGTCGATACTCGCCACCCTACGAGTCATTGAGGATTTGCCCATCACTGTCAATGGGTTGAGTGATGCAGTCAGCTATTGGAAGACAGGACACATGTCTTTTGGTGCTTCTAAGGAGAAGATCTTGGTGCAACCAAGTGCCACTGAACCAGAAGAAGAAGAGGATCAAGACAGTGATACTCTCGCATCCTCGGTGTCTGAATCAATGGAAGAATCAAACAGGCGGGAGGAGTTCTCAAAGGAGGAAGTTTACATGATGGGGGTGTCTCCGACCCAGCCACCTATAGGAAAGGTAATAGCTAGTCCTCAACAACTTGAATCTATGCTTTTCCCAGACCTCACTCCAAGTGAGAAAGACGAGTTCCTAGAAATGTTCAAAGATTTCCCTGACCTCTTCACAACTAGCTATAGCCACCTTCGCCATATGTGACTGCCATAGAGCACAAGATAGAGCTGAAGCCTGATGCGATGCTTGTGGCTCAGAAGTATCGGAGATTAGGGCCCCTACAGACCGATGCCTTGTGCTCAAAGTTGCAAAAACTTACAGAAGCTGGGTTTATTGTTCCGGTTCACAATACTGAATGGGTTTCACCAGTGGTAGTCACCCCAAAGAAAAACAAGTGGCGGGTCTGCATCGACTATAAGAAACTCAATGCAACCATTAAGAGGGACCATCATCCTCTTCCCTTTCAAGACCTCATTCTTGAGAAGGTAAGTGGTCATGAGATGTATACTTTCTGTGATGACTAAACCGGGTTTTATCAAATCAGAATTGTTGAGGAGGATGTGCTTAAAACCACATTTGCCACACCTTGGGGGACATTTGCATTCAAAGTAATGCCATTTGGCCTCACCAATGCTCCTGCTACTTTTCAAAGATTTATGCAGCTGAAGTTTGCTCCTTATTTGGGGGTTTTCTTGGAGGTGTTTTTAGACGATTTCTGTATATTCTCGGCACATAAGGAGCACGTCATGAAGGTTAGGTTGGCCTTCCAAAGGGTCAATGATGCGAATGGCAGCCTCAACCCTGATAAATGCACCATTGGAGCCACTCAAGGGAGGTTACTGGGACATATTGTCTCATCTGAGGGCATCAAGCCTAAAGGTAGAAGCTATCCTCAAGCTCTCCCCGCCAACAACCAAACGTCAGGTATACTCATTTTGTCAATCTAGTAGGATACTACCACTTCATTGATCAATATGCTACTTTGATGCGACCCATGACTATGCTATTATGAGATGGAGTTGATTTCTCTTGGGATGAGAATTGTGATCATGGGTTTGTACATGCTCTGGCTTCAGAACCCATTCCACGCAATCTTGATTGGTCAAAGACTTTCTATATCAATCTTGGGTTTGGTGAGCACACTCTGGTGGGTATTCTTGTCCAGCAAGGGAGGATCGGTTCATGTATCCCGTTCGATTTGCTTCTCGACAATTGCTCAAAACTGAACAACGCTACTCTGAGGCTGACAAGCATGCTTTGTCTTTGGTGTTTTGCATTGAGAAATTTAAGCATTATGTGCTGGAAAGTCCTTCATTATAATTTGTAGCAATGGTCTTGCAAAGCAGGTTCTTCAATTACCAAATCCCATGGGTCAGTTGGCCAAATGGTTGGCAATTTTACAAGAATATGATTTTTCTTTCAAAATTGTAAAAGAGGGTTTTTCCAACTTGAAGAATGCTTTGATTGATTTAGAGGAGTGCCTTGATGTAACCCTTGTAGCAACCATAGAAGTTGGGGATCCATGGTATGGTGCAATCTATAGGTTTCTGACTACTTTCTCCTTTCCTCCAGAAAGTACTAGCCATGAGAGAAAGAAAATCCATAGAGATAGTAGGCGCTACACTCTCTTTGATGGGGTGTTATACCGTCAAGGCTTGGATGGGGTGCTCAGATGGGCCATTGATGCAAATGAAGTACCTAAGCTATTGAAGCATTATCATGATGGATTTTGTGGAGGCCACTATGCCAGTGACTATACAACTAAGAAGATTTCACATGATGGGTACTATTGGCTGACCTTGTTCAAGGATGTCACTATGTATTGCAAAACTTGTGAACCATGCCAATTCTTTTGTAGGAAGGATTTGCATCCTGGGCAACATCACCCAGTGATGTCCATCCATCTGTTTCAAAAGTGGGGAAGAGATTTTGTTGGGCCCCTACCCATGACTACTTGCAAAAAGAAGTATCTTTTGATAGCCACTCAGTATGTCACTAAGTGTGCTGAACCTATCGCCCTCCCCACTGCAAATGGTAAGGCAGTTTCAAATTTCATATTTGAACGTATCTGCACAAGGTTTGGGACAGCCATGGAAATAGTATCTGACCATGGGAGTCCATTCTTAAATGAAGCAGTGGAGTTGCTCACGGATCGCATGGGTATTGATCACCACACTTCTAGCATCTATCATCTAGCGTCCATGGGACAAATGGAGTGGACCAATGGCCTCCTTTGTATATCCATGGGAAAAATGGCCACAGGGAACAGGAACCAGTGGGATCAGAAGATCACTGAAGCTGTGTGGGCTTACAACATCACTCATAAAACATCTACAAGTCACACTCCTTTTGAGTTGGTGTACGGTACTGAGGCAATTTTACCACTAGAGATAGAGATTCCGACCTTGAGATTGGCACAAGAACAGAGGATGACAAAAGATGAACATGTAGACACTAGGTTGGTACAACTTGAGAAGCTAGATGAAACCCGATCCCTTGCACTCCATCAAACAGAGATCTAAAAGAACCGACAAAAAGCCCGCCTGGATGCTAAAATTCACAAGGGATGGGAAAGACACTTTGCTTTGATAATAGATTGGACCACCAAATGGATAAGAAGTTCCTACCATTATGGACTGGTCCACACAAAGTCATTAAGGAACGTAGCAATGGATCTGTATAAGTTCAGGAGCTGCATGAGCCATATGGCAAGAAGGTGATCAACAAGCGTTGTCTCAAGCCCTTCTTTGTGCGTGATGGTCCCAGGCATGGAAATCCTGTGCATTCCCTGCCTGGGGGGGGGGAACTGTTATGGATAAATTTGACCAAAGTAAAAGGCATAAATATGTGTGTGTCCTTGTATGTGTGGCAATAGTATAATAAAATATGGTGTGCATAAGGCCCAGGGTTGAGGTGGCATGGCATGACCATGTGCCACCCTTCCATGTAAGAGGACCCATAAGGTGTGTTGTACATAATCCATGGTAGTCATAATATAAAATGATAAGGTGGCATGGGTCCTCCATGGCACCTAGGCAGTCCCATGCCTGCATTTAGTGAGATATGGCCCAAGGACCATAGAAGCAATATAAAATAGGTGGAGATGGATATTATATTGGATTTTCCCTCCATGTAGGATAGGCTCATGTTGGGGGGGGTGTAGAAAGTCCAACAATGCAAGTTAAATAATGGAAAAGTAGGATGAGGTGGCAAGATTCCTTGTGCCAACCCTCCACTTGTCCTCCTAGATGTTTGAACGTATTATAAAATTGGGAAGAGGCCAAGGGAGTATCTTAGACTTGGGATATGGGGGTTGATGTATGTGGAAAAATGAGGCAAAGGGTTGTCGCACACAATTGAGAGTGTGTAACCACCTAGCCCACATGGGACACTCTTCCACACACACCATGCATGTGGGAGGATGCATTTATTGGGAGAGACCCCCTCTCTTGGCTATAAAAGGAGGGGGCTATTCCTTGATGGAACATGCTCATTCTTGTAAAGCCACCTAGCTAGTACTTTGATTTCCCCCCCATCTCTCCAATAAAGCATGACTCTCTTCCCTTGATGTCTCCATCTTTACATTCCACCTCCCATCATGTACATGCTCCTCTTCCCCTCTTCCTTCCCCCTTGTGCCATAGACCCCCTCTTCATTTCCACCCCTCTTAATCTTTTTTCCCCACCTATGTTAACGCTTCTTCCCTCATGTTCCCTTTTCCTCCATGGCCCTTGAGCATCACCATGCCTAGCAGCTAGCCTCATGCATTGAACTCTTTTCTAGTTAATTGTGTGTGTGTGTGTGTGTGTGTGTGTGTATGTATACGTGTGTGTGGAAGATTTTACAACATCCCTTTGCATAGTGAAAAGACAAAAGAGCAAAGATAGACAATGAGATAGGACTAATTGCATTAATGGAAAAGTTTGTACAAGTCGATGAATCCCTGTTTACAAAGAAAGCTAGCATTGGGCCCTTTTGTAGAAATGACTTTGTGGAAACTGTATAGAAGTTGGGCTTGGACAAGTCCTGGCAAGCTTCACTTTTATTGAAGAGGGGAGTCTACCTACCAGCCACCATCCAACAAGAAAAACATGGTAAGAACTAGCTTCAAACTTAGTTGGAAAGACAAGTGTCATAAACACCCCTCCCTTGTTATCAGGGCCACAATAAAACTAATAACTTAACCATAAACTTATCAAGCTGTATGTAAACCTATAAGTGTAAGTTTGGAAAGAGTAATGATGATGGACAAACTTGGGAATACAAGAGAGGTTTTAAATATTATTAGGTGAAGGAAATGAAAAAAAGGGGGGGGAGTATTTAAAAGGACAAGGGGTGGAAGAATTAATCTTATCAATCAAATTAAAAGAAAGACTAATCATAACAAAAAATATTTCGACATGGAGAGTAATGAAAAAATAATGAGGGATTAAACTTATCAATTAAAATAAAAAAGAGACTAATATAACGAAAAAAGAAAAGATAATCTTTATGACATGTAGAGTAATGAGGAAAAAGAAGTCTATGTCAGCGATCAATTACAATAAGAGAGTAAAGAAGTATAGAAAAGAATAAAGGAAGAATAGTCAATTTGAAAAGAAGAAATAAACTTTGGGAGAGGCCAGGCATATAGTGAGTCAGGAGGATGGAGAGACAAGGAAGAGAGATAGTTGGGGGGGGGGGGTTTGGTTTAGGAAGAGTTTGAGGAGGATAGTGTAGTTGTGAGAAGTTAGGTTAGGGGGAATTTTAAAAAGGGGGGAAATTTTTAAATAAGAGGGAAAACATTGGAGCAAAAAATGTGAAATTTTTGAAAAATTAGGTAGAAGGAGGGCGAAGTAGGGGGAGAGAGTTTAATGAGGGAGAAAATTAAGGGTGAGGGGGGAAGAAAAAACTGAGTAGGAATAGTGTGCAAATTTTAAGGTATTTAAAGCTAAAAGACAAGTGAAAAAGAAAAACAGAATCAACAAAAAGGGAAAAAAATAAAGGGAAATTTTTACAGATAGATTTTAGAAAATAGAGAGGGGGGAGGTGTTTAAGAGAGCAAATTAAGAGAGAGAAGGGCAGGGAAATAATAAACACAAAGTAGGTTAAAGTAAGTGGGGGGGTTGGGGTTTAGGAGGTATATAAACATTGGAGATAAAAAGATGGTTTATAAAGAGCTAAAAAAGACAGGGGAATTGAGAAAGTCAGGGGGGGGAATAGAGGGGGGAAGTCCTAAATGAAAGAAAGAGGTGGAAAATTGTGACCTGTGGGTTAAAGAGGAGTATCTGAGGCGGTGACGTAGGAATAGCCCAAGGGTGGTGCAACAAAGCTTCGAGGCAACAAGGATAGTGGCAGAGCTCAGTGGAAGTGAGGATAGTAGCATGAATCGAGGACAACGATGATAGTAGTATGAGCATCGTGAAGCAAGGGGGTGCATGTACAGTGCAATCAGAGGGAGATCTACTTAGTTTGGGTAGTGCAAGAGTAAATGCGATCATAGTTGGAGATAAGAGGAGGGTAATCATGCAATAGGCAGCGAGACAGTAGGCAGTGGGAAGCCGGATGTGGCGGTAATGTGCTGAGCAGGCTGGGTGCACAAGCATAGGAAGAGTAGACTGTGAAGTGGGAGAGGCTTGGAAAAAGTGAGGGGGTTACTTTTGGTAGAGGGAGTTTTAATAGGGAAAGGTTAGGGAGGGTCGGCAGAGTCAGGTATGAAGTTAGGAAAGGATTGCAAAAATAGTTGGGTGGAAGATAGTCAGGGGAGGGGGAAAGGGCAGGTGGTGTGCCGAGAGATAGTTAGTCAAGTTAGAGGTAAGAGTAGGTTAGGGTTAAGAGTGAGTCAAGGTATATAGTAGTTAGGGGAATTACTAGGGAAAGAGGTAGCTAGAGGAGGGAGAGAGTAAGTAGCTTTTAGAAGTAGTTAGGGAGGCGAGGGGCGGGAAGTGAATGATTAGGCATAAGTTTAGGTTAGGGAGTGCAGTTAGGTAAGGGAGTTGTTCAATCGAGGAATAGAGGGGGTCAGGTAGAATAGAAAATAGGGGAAAGAAAATTAGAAATTAAGAAGGAAAGAATTAAGGGAAGATAGGGGAAAGAAAATAGGAAAAAATAAGAAGGCTTTTAAGGAAAATAAAGAGATAAGAATAAATAAAGAAAAAAGTGAGGGAACATTTAAGAAGGGAAATGTGAGGGAAATGAATGGAGAGTGGGTGAAAAGGGGAAATACCAGGGAGAGAAATTGAAAGAGGGGTTTGGGGGGGTGTTTGTTGGGGGGAGATCTAATGAGCAAGTAACCAAACCAATGGAGGAAGGGATAGTAAGTGTGTGTGTGTGTGTACCCACCTTTGCCCCAGTAGGATGCAACACACTAGGTAAGATAGTAGGTCATCACCTAGTGTGATGAACTACTATCTACCCGAAAAGAATAAGAAGTATTGAGAAGTGCAATTTGAAGTAATGGAAAAGGAATGGAAGAGAAGTACTAGAGTGAGGTAGGTAAATAGTATGGAAGCAAAATGGTTTAATAGATATATGGGTAAGTTGTGGTTATAGTAATATTAGGCAAGTAAAGGAAGTGGACAGTTTTGACAATAATCTAGTTTATAAGAGCTTAAAAGGAAAAAATCAACAATGTAAGTGTAATAAAACAATGTTGCTCAAAAGAGACATGAAAGGAGTCAAAAGGACAAAAAAACCATGATGACTTAAATGTATTGTTTGGGAGGTGGGAATCAAAATCAAGGGGAGGATTGTGGAGAGTATAAATCTTGGCAAGCATCACTTTTATTGAAGAGGGGAGTCTACCTACCTGCCACCATCCAACAAGAAAAACATGGTAAGAACCAACTTCAAACTTAGTTGGGAAAACAGGTGTCATAAACACCCCTCCCTTTTTATCGAGGTCACAATAAAAATAATAACTTAACCATAAACTTATCAAACTGTATGTAAACCTATAAGTGTAAGTTTGAAAGAGTAATAATGATGGATAAACTTGGGAATAGAAGAGGGGTTAAAAATATTATTAGATGAAGGAAATGGAAACAAGGGGGGGGGGAGTATTTAAAAGGACAAGGGGTGGAAGAATTAATCTTATCAATCAAATTAAAAGAAAGACTAGTCATAACAAAAATATTTCCACATGTAGAGTAATGAAAAAATAATGAGGTAATGATTAAACTTATCAATTAAAATAAAAGAGAGACTAATATAACAAAAAAAGAAAAGATAATCTTTACGACATGTAGAGTAATGAGGAAAAAGAAGTCTATGTGAGTGATTAATTACAATAAGATAGTAAAGAAGTATAGAAAAGAATAAAGGAAGAATATCAATTTGAAAATAAGAAATAAACTTTGGGAGAGGCCGGGCATATAGTGAGTCAGGAGAATGGAGAGACAAGGAAGAGAGATAGTCGAGGGGGGGGGGGGAGGGATCAGGAGGAGTTTGAGGAGGATAGTGTAGTTGTGAGAGGTTAGGTTAGGGGGAGTTTTAAAAAAGGGGGAAATTTTTTAATACGAGGGAAAAGATTGGGGGGAAGAAAAAACTGAGTAGGAATAGTGTGCAAATTTTAAGGTATTTAAAGCTAAAAGACAAGTGAAAAAGAAAAAAAGGATCAACAAGAAGGGGAAAAAATAAAGGGAAATTTTTAAGGATAGATTTTAGAAAATAGAGAGGGGGGAGGGGGTTAAGAGAGTGAATTAAGAGAGAGAAGGGGAGGGAAATAATAAACACAGAGTAGGTTAAAGTAAGTGGGGGGTGGGGTGGGTGGGGTAGGGTTTGGGAGGTATATAAACATTGGAGATAAAAAGATGGTTTATAAAGAGCTAAAAAAGACGAAGGAATTGAGAAAGTCAGGGGGGGTTGTGCGTGTGAAAATAGAGGGGGGAAGTCCTAAATGAAAGAAAGAGGTCGCAAATTATGACTTGTGGGTTAAAGAGGAGTGTCTGAGGTGGTGATGTAGGAATAGCCCAAGGGTGGTGCAACAAAGCTTCGAGGCAGTAAGGATAGTGGCAGAGCTCGGCGAAAGTGAGGACAGCAATGTGAATCGAGGATAGCAATGATAGTAGTATGAGCATCGTGAAGCAAGGGGGTGCGTGTATAGTGCAATCAAAGGGAGATCTACTCAGTTTGGGTAGCACGAGTGTAAATGCAATCATAGTTGGAGATAAGAGGAGGGTAATCATGCAATAGGCAGCGGGACAGCTCTGGCAGTGGGAAATCGGGTGTGGCGATACTGTTTTGAGCAGGTTGGGTGCACCAGCATAGGACGAGTAGACTCTGTGAAGCAGGAGAGGCTTGGAGAAAGTTAGGAGGTTACTTGGTAGAGGGAGTTTTAATTGGGAAAGGTTAGGGAAGGTTGGGAGAGTCAGGTATGAAGTTAGGAAAGGATTGCAAAAATAGTTGGGTGGAAGATAGTCGGGGGAGGGGGAAAGGGCGGGTGAGTGTGCAGGGAGATAGTTAGTCAAGTTAGAGGTAAGAGTGGGTCAGGATTAAGAGTGAGTTAAGTTATATAGTAGTTAGGGGAATTATTAGGGAAAGAGGTAGCTAGAGGAGGGAGAGAGTAAGTAGTTTTTAGAAGTAGTTAGGGGGGCGAGGGGCGAGAAGTGAATGATTAGGCATAAGGTTAGGTTAGGGAGTGTAGTTAGGTAAGGGAGTTGTTCAATCGAGGAAGAGAGGGGGTCAGGTAGAATAGAAAATAGGGGAAAGAAAATTAGAAATTAAGAAAGAAGAAAAGAATACGTTAGGAAATGATTAAGGGAAGATAGGGGAAAGAAAATAGGAAAGAATAAGAAGGCTTTTAAGGAAAATAAAGAGAGATAAGAATAAATAAAGAAAAAAGTGAGGGAACATTTAAGAAGGGAAATGAAAGGAATAAGCAAAAAGATTTATATGTGTTCATTAAAATTGTAGTTGATATATGATCCACCTTAATTGTCTTGTGGAATAAGCAAAAAGATTTATTCAGGATGGATGTCATGAGTAATTATCCATCTTTGAGGTAGTAAGCATGAAAGTTTATTGAATTTTGCAAAAATTCATAGGGTGGAGTCTAATCCATCACACCCCATGATGCCTACTTGGTTGTGAACATTTGTAGTTGCATTACAATCTTCACGTTTTTTTTTAATACCATTTTGAAGTTAGTTGTAGCTTGGTATGCCTTTTTAATTAATGATTTTGGCTTTGTGTGTGTGTGTGTGTGTGTGTGTGTGTGCACGCATGCCCACAATCCATCCCTCATAACATGCTATTTCAAAAAGAAAAAAAGTGTTGAGTTACATCATAATTGAACCATTTTAGGTGTCATTATTGGCTACCTAATTTGTGGTTAGCTTGATGAGCACCTATTTGCTTACTGAGTCTTGCTTCTATTTTTTGTGGATGCTTCTAGCCATTGTAAATTTCTTTGATACTAATTTTTCACTATTTTTATGAGATGGCATAAGGATCCTCTGTATAGGTTGGATTCCTTTGCCATCCACCCAAGAAAGGAGATCTGCATTTTGGTCAGGATTTTCTAGTCCTTGTTTTATGTATTCTCGGACCTATGCAAAGACTGTCGATGCCTTGACTATTGGGGTCTTGCATCATTTGCAAACCAAATGACTAGCATCATCATTTTTATTTTTAAGGACTCATAGTCCATCCATGAATCTACATTATTTGACAAGAACCCTGCTACATAGTCAAACCATAAATTTTATAATTTGCATCTCGATGTTTTGGGGCAAATGCATTTTATATATGGACATAGAAAGTTCCATGTTTCATCTAGATGTTTCTTTTCTTTTTGCCCAATCTCTATCTTGCAAATTTTGAGTCGTGAGAACATGTCATATGGACTTTCACATCAATCAACATCAAAATGGCTTGTATTGAAGCCTGCTTGTTAGTTTCTAGCTCTCATCAATCACAAATTCTTATGCCTTTGCTCAATCTTTGTAGTGGTCTTTAACTTATCTTCCTTCTTTTTTGAGAGGTTCCCCATTATTGCCTCCTTGTTTCAATAGAAATTGGTGCTAATAGTTAGTAATCACCAACTTTCCATGTTTTTTTATTCATCAATTTTGTCACTCATGAATATAAGGGTATGCATATGGAATTTCACTGGACTTTAGTGGTGAGCTATTGAGAAGTGGCACAACATGGTGTGTTTGTGTTATAATCTCTCTTTTTTCTTCTATGAGATCATCCACAACTATCATGCTATGAGTGCCCACTAGGCAAGCAGATGTGTTTCCAGATAGTCTCTCTTTTCTTGTATAAGTAGAAGACGCATCCTTTAATCCATGGATTTTGAAAAACCTTTTCATTAATTGGGAAATTGTAAACATGAAAAGCTCTTGTTGTTTTTCATTTTGGATTATCACCCCTTAAAGTTGATTTTGAATCTGCAATTGGGTTTATGAATGAAGCTTTTTTTGTGCAATTAAAGTGCCATAATTTGCACCAATCTTCTACTGCAAGTTGAGCCAATAGCAACAGAGGAGACTCAGGGTTGTTTTTGAACGTATCACAACTGCATAGAGTTCTTTTTCTAGGGTGGGCCAACGATTTCAATTGATTGGAAAATTTCCTTTTCTACTACTGTCTTTACAAAAATTTCCAAAAATCCAAATATCAATCGAAATAATGTTGCTAATATAAATACCCCAGTATACTCATCAAACTTTGTGAAATTTCTCATCCTTAATTGAAGGAGAGATACTAACAAGGTCAGCATTAGGAGGTATCATACTCCCTAGATTTGCTAGGTCGGCGGTTCCTTATGGTTCTGGGTCACAGTCCCTAGTACTATCTCCAAAAGCTCATATGAATCCAAAATAGCAGTAATTTTAAACTTACACAGAGTGTAGTTCATACCATCTAGCTTGCCTTCAATGAAGGTTGGTGGGCGAATCCTTAATGCCTGGATTGTTGGTGGAGTAGCAGTTGCTGAACTCAAGCCGCTTCCTATTGAGCCGCTTCTTGTTGCCATCACTTTGTATGCTGTTGAAGCCCTCGCCTCTCTTCTATTCTTCGATCCTTAGAGCCGTCTGGGCTTTGATACCATGTTAAATTACACGGCACAGTGGAACAGAAACTGAAAAAAGAATAGAGAGTACATAGCAAACTAGAGATGAACAAAATTTTCCTTCAATACTAATGTAGTACAGATGATGGCTCCATCCACCTGTGTGCTCCCACAGTGGAGCTTAGATGACGATCTAGATAGATACTAGGTAAAGAGCTACTAGTTGGAAGATCTGATCTGATCTGAACTGATATGATGCAATGGACTAGGGAGGTCACCTCTTCATAGCTATGAGGGCGGTAGTCGAATCAACGTAGTCGATGGAGCCGACTAGTCAACCTAGACGGTGAAGCCAACCAGTCAACCTAGTCGGTGGAACCGATTAGTTGTCCATGGAATATTCAAGGAATATTCCCTATACCATTGCCTTGGGGGCTCTAGGACCCCCCAGCTAGGGGCCAGCTGGCACCAAGGCCCCATCAAGAATAAGGGGCTCCTACACAATCACCTTTCTACCATCAACAATCTCATTGATAGACCTCATCTGACATGCAAGTCAGGATCTCCAGTGTCTTGAGCTCACACATGGCTTCTCCTCATATAGGGGCCTTACAACTTGAGCATCTTGGACCACTGGTGGTTACCAAGAGGGTGGGTCATTGAGCATATCTAACAGGGCCCTATGGTTAACAACCTCAAAATTCCAAAAAATTCCAAAGTATGTGCTCTAACCTAATGGATTCAAGCTCAAGTTGGCATAGAGGGAGGAGAGGAATAGCTCCAGAGAAAGCTTGAAACAAAAACTTTTGAGGGGAAGAAGAAGTTGTAGAAGGTTGGGAGCTTAAGGCAAAAAGGGCTTCTTTTTCTGTATGATCAAGGAGGTCAAAGTCTAAGAGAGGGTTGACAAATTCTGTAGAGTTTTTGACATCATGGGGGATAGGAGGGAGACCATTAAGAGAAAAATACTTATTCACCAAGGGTAGGGTACATAAATAGAAGTTGAGGTCCAGCACATCTTGACAGTCAATGAGGGGTAATGACACAAGAAGTTTATTGAAGGCTTCTAAGAAGTCAAGTTGATCTTTCTTTGACTAGACTAGGAGGGAGATCCAATCATTTAGAGAGGCAACAATGAAAGCTGATAGAGTTTTTTTCAAGGAAGCTTGTATCTCAAAGTCAAGAAGCTTCTTATGGAAGTCTGGACCTTTGAAACACGAGAGGATGCATTGAGTGCCAAGCGGTGGGATAGGGATAAATGAAGAAGTTGCAGCATAGCCCAACTTGACCAGAGATGGTATCCAGTGGTTCTACAAGCATGATTAAATATCAAGAAAATAAATAGCCACTTAGATCCCAATAATACTAAAGGCAAAACTTATATACTTGACGAACAACATTATCCATTGTATGTGAAATAATTGTATGACACTAGCCCGACCAAAGGCTAGTTGGGAGATCAATGTGTGTGTTTAAATTTAAAAAGTTCCATCATTGACTAAGTCATACAATTAAATCCATCAATAGTATAATTTGTTAAAAATAAGATAATGATAATCAAGACTCATACAATGAGATATGGAGCATTAGAGACACTATAGAAATATCCAAAATCATTTTTATTAAAACTTTTAAATGCCTTTGAGGCACTAATACATGAATAACATAAGTGTTAAATCTTTCTAAAGTTCCAGGTTCCTTGGTTCTAAAACATTCTCTCAATTAAGGGAGCAGAGAATGTTTTAGAAATGGAGGGTCTTCCACACCCATGTATTAAACACAAAATTAAACACATCGAAAGTCAATCATTAGCATCATAAGTAGTAAAAAATCCTTTTGAGCATGGGGGGTATTCCCCACCCATATGCTATAAATAATTTACACAAGGTATTTAGCAATTATGTTAAAAGAGCATTATGTAAAGCTTTTCTTTTATTTGTTTTATTTAAAAACAAAAGGGATAATTAAAGCATAATTGAGGACAAATCTAAGTAAGTGCACAAGTGTGTGTGTGTAGCCAATTAATCAATATATATTTCACTGAAGCAATAAATTATAATACATGTAATTATGTTAAAGGAGATTCAAGTAACATTTTTTTTAAAACAAACTTAAAAGGGAGCATTTAAGAGGTTAACATTTAAAAAACATGGTAATAAATGAGAGTCTTTAGCTTTTTAGTGAAAGCTTGGGAAATTAGGGTTGTTTAAAACCAATAGACCTTGCTACAAGCACAAAGGAATAAAATAGATTGAATACCATTCTTGATAGGAAAATATAGAAAGAGAATTCTTTTTTATTTATTATCTACTGCATACCGGAACCATGTAAGACTTCATACATAAAAAAGTTATATATGTACTTATAAGACTATATCTACAGGCAAGAAGTAGTAAATTTTGTATATATATATAAGTGATTAACACGATAAAAGAAGCATTAAACAAATGAAGAAACATAAGAAAATGCAAGCTAATGTCAAAACCACAAGGGCAACTACAAAGCGAGACTAACAAGGAAGGGAGTCATGAAGCTGCTACATTACATAAGGAGATATGTGCCAAATAAGTGAGCCAAGACACGAGAGGAAAGAGCAATGTAGCTTGGTAGTTACATCAAAGAGAGAATGCAAGAAAGTCCTACAGTCCAAAAGGCAATAAAGCATGCTATCGTTCTCTAGCCAATGAAGCCGAAAACCCAGATGAAGGCAAGGAGTTAGCAACGTACAGGGAAAAAGCTACGGGAAAAAGGGATAAAATAGCCATGAGCCAGGAGAGGCTTGAAGCAAGGTAGCCAAGACATGGGCAAAGCCAAGGGTGGTCAACTACCAAGCAAAAGAGACAAGCCACTGAGCCACTGCACACGTTAAGAGTAACATGAGAGGTCTGCCATGGCTCAAGGACCATGAAGGACAAGTGTCTATGCAAAACAAGTGTTCTGAGGGTCAAAAGGATTAAGTGACCATAAGGGAGAGCAAAGGCAGATTAAGTGACCATAAGGGAGAGCAGCTGAGCACGCAACCATACAAGAAGTAGTGCAAGCACCGAAAAAGATAGTACATTGGAGCAGTGCAGGAACTACTAAAAACGAAATAAAGGGGGAGGCAAACATAGAGCTTGGAAGAACATAACAAGGGAAAGAGCTATAGCTATAACAGAGTGTAGCTCAAAGTCACGACGAAGGAGACTGCAAATGACGGGGAGTGTGATAGTTACAGCATGATATAGTGTGAGGATGATAGGGTAAAAGAGTGAGCCATAGAGAAGTTGGTAGTAGACCAAGGTCACTTTATATGTAAAGTAGGTGATTACGCAAGATTAGAGATGAGGGTAGTAATAGACTGAGGTAAGTGATGAGCAAAAAGCCAACCTGGGATGATGAAGTTGCCATTGAGAGAGTTTGGAGGCTATCAAGGAGGCTCAATGCAATCACTACAATAAGCAAGGGAGGCTCCAGAGTATGAGCGATACAAGGAAGAGTTGAGTGTATAAGAAGGAGAAAGGTGGGCGGTGGCACCATGTTAAGTTGAGATGTTACAAGGTTTGTGGGTTATATAAATATATATGAAGAGATAGTTAAGCAATACCATTTTTTATCCAATGCTTTATAGTAAAAATGCTAACAATAGGTTAGAAGAGCTTACCATTAAAGTAACTATTGAGAGAAGGTTTTACGTGCAAAATTTTTTATTATCTTTACCCAAAATTGTTACTATGGGTTTATAAAGAAAATTAAAAGTCCTTTTAACATAAGCCATTAAGAACTAATTATTTAAAAAATTTATTAAAGTAGACGAAATTATTATTACCATGGCCAAAGGAGTATAAAAGAACCATCCTCATCGGGAACTTATGTTTAGTGTAGCTAGAGGCTCTAGGAGTAAACACTTACCATGAGAACCACCACCATACCCCATATTATACAAAGTCATAGAGTAGAATTATATAACGGGTTTTAAGACTTTACAATGTACAAACTAACTGCAAGCTATTAAGGAATAGTTTTGGAGGGAATAAAGCTAAGTAGCTAATGAATATGACAAATGGACATATACAAAGTTTTAACATATTAAAATATTATAAAGTGTAGGTACTAATATTTTTAATTAACAAATGTCAGTATTAACATTGTACAAAATCATAAACATGTACCTAGGTAGGAAGAGTAATTATGGGTTTAAAGGAAACCAAGATAAGCAGTTATAACAAGGGACAATTAGTTAGAAAGAATCCATTACTACACTTACAGCGAAAATTGAACCAAGAAAAGCATGGAAAATTATTATCATTTTCAAGATGATGGATAATTACTTACCACAAAAAAAGGGGATGGACCAGTTACTTATTATCATTTACAGTACACATAATTCGCAAGGGGGTAAGCATCATTATATTAGAGCATGGCTCAAGGTAACCCAAAAAGAGCCATGTACAACTGTAATATCCTGAACACACCAAAATCATAGAACCATGAACTTGATAGTCATCAATTTTCATTCTTCCATCAAAGAGATAGTTCCCTACATCCAAAGTCATGAAAATTTGACATTTGCTACAAATTGCTATTAGGTTTGGGAGTACTATGTGTTCATAAGTAGAAAAATGCTTGTACATATGTTTATGTGAGAAAAAGTATAATTGTGTGTGTGTGCGCGCGTGCGTGTGTCAAACCTTAAAGCAAACTTTGAAAAGGTAGACTCTAACAGTGAAGTATTAAAAAAAACATTTAAAAATATATGTATGTACACACACACATGTGCGCACATGCACACACACACACACGTATATATGTATATATATATATATATATATTCATATATATGCCAACAACTAAATTTAAGTCAAGGGAAGAAAAATATTCATTAACGAATATATTATGTCCTCCAATCATTAGAAGAATTACCTATATAAATGAATATGCTATCGTAAAGTATGTATGTATATAAATATAAGGAAAATTAATGGCAAATCCACATGAATATATATAGTTACTATATACCAAATTAACAAGGCAAAAACATGATACAAGAAAAAACCATTGTCACGACAATATCCAAGCTTCACCATGTAGTCACTCAATAATAGGATTTTGACAAGGGAGAGACGTAAAGAGGATAGGAAACAATATAAAGAACCAATTGCAATAGCCTATCATTGTGAGGTGGCCAAAACAAGATAGCACAATCGAGGATGCTCAAAGACTCCAAAAGTAGACATGCACGTTGCCGAAGGCAAGACCAAATTGAGGAAGGCGAATAAAATCTGACATACTGCAACAGTAGTACGTCCCCCAAGTTCATAACCACCAAGCACATCAATCAATAGGAGTATAGATTCGTGAAACTTTGAGCATGAACAACATCACATAAACTTTAACATGCAGGGACCAAATCACTGCAACCAGCACCAAAAGAAAAGTTATGAACATATCAACCAATGCTCATGCTTCATGGAACTAATGAGTTCACCCGCTAATCGTGGACCTCTGGGTGTCCCATCAAAAGGGTAACCAGTTGAAAACTTAGAGAAGGCCACAAAGTCAGACAAGAAGAGAGGACAGGCACGAGAGTAATCAAGGTTGAGTAGCACTGCAACACAAGAGCAAGATGCCAACAAATGGAACCCAGACTAGTCGAATCAGAGATAAAACCCAAAGCCATTGCTATGGTTCGACAGCATGGAAAACACCACGTTGGGGAGGAATGGATCAGTTTTCTTTCAGACATTCTCTAACTAAATCACCTGATCACTATCATCACTCTCCACTACAAAGCTATTTCTCTCACCGAGAACAAGAGAATAAGACATGCTTGAGCAAACTCTCAAAATACATGAAGGCCTCTCTAAGATAAACTAAGAGTATCTAGAGCAACGGACCTGAGAGTTAAACAACGACCTAGAATGTAAACCAGGGAGAAACTTTCCTTATGAAGCACACAATCAAAGACGAGCAGATAATAGCATACTAGCAGAGCTGCCAACAGAGCTCTTAGGCCTAGGACAAACCAACTAAACTGAAGAAGACTTTAAGCATAGGATCTAAGCAACAAAAATGAACACAGGCACATACAAACAGAGAAAGGAGAAAAACTCAAGCCACCCACCAGCTCCAGCA
>NC_141603.1:11566252-11576252 GCF_047967505.1 Dipteris shenzhenensis | reverse complement strand
TTTCAAAATATTCTCTTTGGTGCCTTAAAAGTTTCACACAATATAGGATGAGAAAAAAATGACATCACCAAAATTTGGCACTTAAGGATAATCCAAACGACATTTCTTAATAAATGTAATCTTCATCATTGCCTCCAAAACAAGAACTAGTCATTTCCATACATATAAATCAAATGTTCATAAATGTCCATCTAGTCCTCTTTACACTCAACATCAACAAAGACATTGCAAACATGAGGCCCATTTGATGTCAACCAAATAGGAGTTCAGGTCTCCACAATCATGATGCTAAATACTGTGGTGAGCAATGAAAAGCTCAACCTCCAATAGACATAGAGAAAAGAAATGACCATGACAAGGGACTAATAATAGCCCCATCGACCCGATTCTAATTCTTGTGAGAGGTGATCCCCAAACATGTTCCAAGCAGGAACCCCACTTCCCTCCTCCAAGTCAATACTAATAGAATAAAGTCTCATTTTCTTAGCCATCTACATGAATTCTCTCACATTAGTGCCTACCGATAATGTATCTTTGAGCATCGTCCATTTTTCATTTCTATGCAAAATCACCTCCCATAGAGATGTAATCTCCCACCACAAAACCATAGAATGGTGCAATGATCCATAGTACACATACTACTTCACTAGCTTAGCCACTTGCTTTGTATTTGTTTGAAACATGATCAACATTTTCAAAACTCAACATCTCCACACCACCACCAATGTAAGAACCAATGCTGGGAATTCACATACATCATGATGCATATCTCCAACATCTTGGCAGGTGTCATTCTAGTGCTCCAACAATAGGTTATCCACAACAACATCTACACACACATACATCAACCTCTGTCATATCACATCATGTGTCAAACAAAAGAAAAAGCTAACATGTCCAAGCACACTTACACTCACCTTTTTTAGGATTTCTTAGCTTCCTTTGATGGTCAGTCCTAATACCCTTGGGATTCTCTTTTCTGACATCATACCTTTTACAGATCCCTCTCTCTACTAGCTTGGACTTGGTTGTCCAATTGAAAAATATATCAACCAAATAATAACTAGCAAGGAGTTAGCAAGCTTCGACTCGGATAGAGTATGCATGGGATGTCCATTGCCAATATCATTCCAGCCCCTACAATGCCTAGGGATATCAATAATTTTATGCTCATTCACTAAATGAAGAAGATATTACTCGATCGTCTAATAGCATCAGCCCATAAGTTGATCTAAGGGCTCCACCCCGCTTCTCTGTCCATCCAAGGTATGGAAAGGTGGGTCAAAGGGATGTTCGCCAAGTGATTCCGAATAAGACTTGCCCCCCCCCCTCATCTTACCATGACTGCTGGCACAGAGTTAGCCAAGGCCTACATAAACACATAAATATGAATGACATACTCAAATATTTCCTATCTAAACCTCCATACATGCATGCATGATTGATAAGCCTAGAGCACAAAAATAATGTAATCTGTTGACCTCCAACTTACTCTCCTTAGCTTCAAGTGCTGAAAACATGTGCTTCCTCCCGTCCAACTTGAGTGGATAATCCTTGGGAGTTTGAAGGGTTTGAACCATGCTTGTGACAACAAGCAAAACCTCTAAGACTACTAAGGATTGCATGTCCACCTTCTCTTAGAATATCTCCCTTGCAAGGCAACTGCATAAATTGATAGACCATCATCACATGCTTGTTATATTAAAAATAGGTCGTACAAAAAGAACTCACCCTCGATATTCAATATTCCCTAAATGCTTGAAATACATGTCCTTCATCACTATATTGGCTTCTATTCTAGAAAGGATAGGAACACCTTATTTTTCTCCATCCTAAAGTCCCCCATAGAAAGTAGGCTCAACTTCTCTAGAGTCACTCAAAGCTCAAGGCTATCAAAAGGTAAAGGAAACAACCTAGACTTCCAAACATTGCCATGTCTAGGATCGTCGACATGGATCTAAAGATTAAACCATCAAGTTCAAATGGCAACACATTAACACAAAATCCAATGCGAGGCATCACAAAAACCTTACCTTTCCCATTCTAGCTGAAATCCTCTATTTAAAAGCCACCCACTATTTTGCCTTTATTTCATTCTTCATTCCTTTAGCACTTTATGATCTATATTTTCCATTACTTTCTCCAACTACATATTGTATTCAACTTGTAACATAAACATGCATATTATTAATTTTTGTGGAATAGAAATCCTCTTTGACTAGACAAAAGTTACATAAACTCAAATCCACAAAGCATACTCATGCCAAGTAGCCACAAGTCAAAAGGAAACCATGGCTTCTTTCCCTTTCGTTAAACTACTGTCCAGTTCTCTATCACCAAGACCTCCTCGTGAGATGAGGAATTACTTGAGGATCGCACTCAATGATGTTATTTGCATTTATCACTATGTCTGTAGAGCTAAGCTTAACGATAGCATGCTCATTCAATTTGCAATAAATAGAAATACATGACAACATCCATTTATCATATTGTAAGTTGAAATACTTCAAGAAAACCAACTTTTTGTGCTATAACAGTACAATCTCACTTCTCTTTTTGGGGCTTATGAATGCAACTTGATATGCCTAAAATTTGTCTTCTTGTAGACCTCATTTGTGAATGAGATTTAGGCCATTGTCTAACGGTTACCCTCCTAAACATAAAACATTTTTAGCAACATGAACCTATATTCCCTTTTGTTTGAGATCTATTAAGACCTACATAAACTTCCCTTCAAAGAGGTGACCACGTGTCCCCGATTGCATCTATCAGTTTTGACTCCCGCCATCACAATTTACAAAGAGAAACAATGAAAGCACCTTTCTTTGGAAGATATCTTTCAAATTGAAAGGCACTCTTTAGTGAAGCCACATCATTACTCAATCCTCTCACTCTAGGATACAAAATGTCTATGTAGAGGATTATAGGACACTCATTTACTCCCAAAATTTTGCATCTCCCAATAACATCAATGGTAGCCAATTGCAAGGCAAGGTCATTGTGAGCCACTTCTACCTCATTCTCATCCTACGATTTTACTTATTGAGTTGTTTTATTAATAAAAATTTTATATTGGGAGCCTCTTCCAATGAGGATAATTTCTCCTTATGCTTTGCACCTTGGGTGGAGAAACAGATTTCATCCCTATTTTCCTTCCACCACTCTCTATTCTAATAAATCATGTGTATGAGTTTTAACCCAATGGCAATCATAGAAAAGCTAAAGATGAGAATCCAATGACATTCAATTATTTCATTTAGTACTTGTGTTTTATAGTCTATCTCTTAAATATACGATTTCATTCTTTAATCATGATGAAGTGGGGAGTGTGTGTGTGTGTGTGTGTGTGTGTGAGTTAGGGTTAGGGTTTTCCCCTATGCCCTATCTAGATGATGTAATTTACACCATCCTTACCACCGCCTCTTAAATTGCACTGCATGTACAATACTTTTTTGTGGATTTCGTTTGGTGCATATGATAGCATCCAAAACTGAAAGGAAAATTAGCAAGCATCAGAGTAGTATGTGCATGTGTGAGTGTAGTGACTACGTAGCAGAAGCATGTACAATGAGTACAACTTAGTAGACCCTATACATAATGTGCATTTCCCCCTCTTAAGTTGTGGGTCATCCGTTGCCTTTGGGAACAAAGGCCAAAAGATAAGCCGAAGGGAAGAGGAAAGAAACATGCAAAAAGTCAAGTCCACCTGGATCAAAGACTAATCGATTGAAAGATGACTACCTGAAGAACGGTGTTTATGGCTAACATCCTAAACATGTCAAGGCTAAACATGTCGTGTGTCATCATGGACTATGTAGCTACTCTATAAAAGAGGCATCCGGATGTGAAGCTAGTCAATGTAGCTATGAAGAAAGAATCCGAGGGGTTGTGACATACGAGGCTGTCACCAACCCAAAAGAATTGACAACAATGTGTGAGGTATGCTCTGAGTAGAGCTATAATCTTTATCAAATATGCTGGGTCGAAGAAGACCACATAGTCAGTGTAGATAGAGTGATCCAAGGATTGCATGAAAGCTGGGGCCGAAGGTACAAGTATGATACATTGCTCTGCTGATGAAGAGGCCCATAAAACTGGCAAGGTATGGCAACCTGTCAAACTTCTATGCTCAACTATCATGAGTTGAAGGTCGTCTAATGTGTGCATGGCTAAACATTCGTTAGCATAGGATGTAGCATCTGTCGTAGGCTCAAGGTGGAGCTAACATTATAAAGGCCAATAAGCCTGAGATACAAGGGAAAAATCATAAGATGTTCCTGGGGCATATGCGGTGCCGAATGTTGATGTTGGGATAGATTTGTAATCCTGAATCCAACCACTGATTTGCATTGAGTATGGACTATATATGACAACCTATAAGTGCATGCTAAAACAATGATGTTCCCCAGGTTGAGCTATGGCTGAACTTGATGATGTCCACTAGCAAGATTGCATTGATGCATAAATATCCTCATGCTAAGGAATGATCTGCTGATCAGAGGTGGTAATGACTGGATCCAAGGGTGGTGCAATGCGGCATGACTGATCTAATGCTAGAATGTCCTAAATTATTATCTACTCATCTGAACTGCTCATGGAAATTGCGTTGAAGATATGCTCCAAGTCAGAGGTGAAAGCATCAGTGATGGATGCTGGAATGGAATCACTTGAGGAGCTGGATGCACTGTGGCACGTATCTTTGCATGCTACTAGAGATGTGAGTGCCTCATACTGAGGACTTACCTGTTGAATAACTGCATGATCATAAGTAAACTCTTGCTGTGAATCTGTATCATATGTGGTGGCAATAGATGGAGTCAGATCCATGCATGAATGTGATGGTTGTACATCACTGAAATCAGACTGTGCTGATGTAGATGGGATTGCCTCGTGATGATGGCTTACCATCAAATATGCATGATCAAAACGTGTGGGCTGATCCATGCTAACATGTGGTACATCTGCATCTGATCTCTGAAGGCCAATGATTGGGTCAGCATCATAATTCGGTACATACCCTATGGCAATGAATGGTTGAAGTAGGTTCTCTTTCCACTCACAGATGTCATCCGGAGTCATGACTGGTGTATCATCAACTGCATGATGTAAAAAACTCCATGCTGGAGGTGGCCTAGTGCTCTGTAGAAGAGGCTTACCCGTGTACCAGCGAGAGTGTCTACCCATGAGAACACTGTGTGAGCTACCACTATGGGGCTTATGCTTGAGCTGTCGTTGGGGGGCTTACGCTAAACCTATAAATATGTGAACCAAGTCATGTGAGAGCTGCGTGGATGCCAAGGATCAAGTCTGTAGTAAATTAATGACAACTGTGTGTCGAGAGTAGCCAAGTGGCTGTACAAGGTTGATGTGTACGTGTAGGAACCAATGGCAAAAAATAGTGAACAATGTGTGACTTTACAAGGGTGGCATATGTGTGCAAGATGTGTGCAATAATCCTGAATCTGAGAGGAAGATGACGTTGCCAAGTGTCATGCTAATGTGGTGAACTGCCAAGTGCCAAGAGAGAGCCGGTGTCAGATGTGTGAGTGTGTAGACCGATGATAGAGCCAATGGGACTGACACTAGTGGGAACTAATCAGGTAATGTAGCAATGGCTTACTTGGCTTGGTAGAGTTGAATCTTTTCTATGATGTGCTAGCCTATAGGTAGACTACACGTCGAAGCATCAAATGTAGCAAAATGAGTTTTAGTTCATTCATTTAATGTGTAGGATACGATGCAATGGATTAGGAGGTGGTTTGATCATGAGGATTTGATGATGCTAACTTGTAGAAAGTCAAATAGTAGATCTGAGTTGCTCAACGAGCAAAGCACGATCTGGTGATCATTTTTGCTTTTTGGATCACCGCAAATTCCACTTGGATCAAAAGTTATGGCTCACGGAAGGATAGCCAACCAAGAGAGTGATTAAAATGATGAGGTGGCATAGTGATGGTGTTGAAGTGGCACTATGGGTCACATGCTGCTAACAACTGTGCTTGGTGTGCTTAGGTGGCACATGGTGATTGTGCATGCTGGTTGGACTATAGTGACTAGGTAGCTGCCTGGACATGCTGATTGGGCATTGTACTGACATGGTAGATGGATGCTGAGGTGGCAAGTGACTAGGCAGTGCTGACATGGCTATTGGTGATGATGTGGTAGGGTCCATGTGGATGATGATGTGGCAAGTAAGTGACATGTGATGATGTGGCAAGGATGTCGATTTGCTGACGTGGCATGGTGTCGCGGTGATGACATGGTAGTGAGCAAGCTATTGCTGATGGGGCAGATAAAGTTGACGTGTTGGATAGCGTTGACATGGTAATCAGGATGGAGTACCATGTGTAAGATTATAGGCCAACCCTTTGTGATAAGAAATCCGGAAAGATTCTATGAAATCACACAAATTCTATTGGAATCAAGGATATGCGGTCAGAATCTAAAAGATTCTGTCTGGTGCAGTGCACGGGTCGATGGGCCGTTGGTGTCTTGGAGCTGCTGTGGAAGCTGTGTGAAGGCATTGTCGCGTAAGAGCTAGGGAGCCGTTCTTGGTGAGCGCTCGTGAAGGCATTGCTGAATTGTCGGAGGCGTGTTTGTGAGCGTTGTTATGGGCAGTCCAGCTGCACCGAGGCAGGTTTGAGGCTTTTGCTGGAGCCGTGATTGTAGATGGCGGAGCTGCCCAGTCGCGTGCTATGTAGCTGGTTCTCTGGAGTCGCCGATTGATAAGCGTAGTTCGTTGTTGTTTTGCTAGTCATTTGCTGCGTGTACGCATTGCTAGGGTGTGACGCATCGTTTGCTAGCCTGCAGCTGTAGAAAGGGCCGGTCGTGGAAGGCCGTTGAAGGAGGCGTTGTAGAGCTTGTTAGCCGCCGGGCTATCGCTTGCCTTTGCAGTCTGTTGTCAATGAACTTGATGCACGTCTGTAGGGCGTAGTCTGCTGCTCATGTAGCAGGTCGTTTGATGCTTGCTTCTCGTGAGCCGTGGATGGATTAGGCTGATGGAAGAGCTACGCTTCAATTCCTGATGTGCGTTTGCTAGAGGCTGTGGAAGGCCTTGGTCTACAGTAGGAGCCGTAGTGGTTGAAGGAGTTGTAGGACCTTGTTGTAGAGGGCTCTTGTGCCGCACCTTTGCTGTAGTTGCAAGCCTTAGCAGTTGTAGGGTAGCTTAGAGTTGCCTCTGAAGGTCGACTATGTCTATCTGCTGGAGGCCGCTTCTGAAGGTTGTTTGGAGCTCTCGGCCGAGCTATTCTTAGATAAAGACCTTACAGAATTCACAAAACTGGACCAGAAATGGACCAATCACAAGTGTTTCGCTCTGCATCAGATGAGCACTCACATAATGGAGACCTCCTTTGCCACCTCGAAGGGAAAACTTTAGAGACTACGAGAACATTCTCTCATAAAACTTAGAGCTGAGAAAACTCTCCAACAGTCAAGAACTCAAGTACAGCATGTTCAGGATAAGGCTTTAACAAACAAAAATTCTCTCTCAACTAGAGTGCTTGGCCAGCTGGGCTCTTGATGAATATTTCTCTCTTTTGCTATCTTGTTAAGGTTCACATGAGTCACGTTGTCAGAAATGATGCAGAAGATTGATGTTCAATTGCATGCAACCTTTTCTAGAGATTTCGTTATCATCCAGTCCTGCTTGCACTTGATGTTGTTCATGTCGACAGTAAAACGTAGTTTTTCTTTTTTTCGAAGGAAGACAAATTTTTATTCTTTCCACTGTAAGCAAATCTATTGTCATTCCACTTCGAGCGAAAGACGGGGAGATATATTTCAGAAATGTATAAATAATAAATCAAAACCAAATTGAGCCAGAAGCATGCAACTATGATAGGAAAAATCCAAACCCAAAGTTGCATTGCATGTACGACAAAAGTTCGAGCACCATTTGTAACTTCATTGGATCCCTTTTTTCGAAGGCGCAAATGTTTTTTTTTTGGGTCAAATTATGTTCCTACGCTTTAGGAAATAGTACTTCCGTGCTCTAGCCGGATGGCCCTCGAGCGTGTTGTAACCTAATGGACCTACTGTGTTGTGGCTCCTTATGTAGTACTGCTCTAAAGTTCGTGCTTTGTCTACAGTGTCTGTTGTTTCCAAAACTTGGATTTCGAAATTTTCTTCGAAGGGCTTGTAACGCTGCAAGTCCTCTTTCACTTTCGACGGTGGTTTTTTATTGTGCTGTTTGATCCTCTGCGGCAGGTCCGTCGTGCTCCCTATGTATTTTCTGTTGTTGGACTTGCACGTGATGCAGTAGACGACGAGGCTCGCGCGATTCCCTTGCGCGGGCGCTTCAGTGGAGGCTCCTCCTTCATCTCGAGGCTCGCGTCTTTTAATGTCATCCCTGCGTAAACATTGACAATTACGTTGGTCATCAAGGTTTTTGGACTTTTTCTTCCCGTTTGAGTTCCATAATAGAATGCATTTATTTACTTGCCCTGGTTTTTCTCTGTTGGCGTGAAAGGATCGTTTCCAATACTGAAGCGCTCCTCGTATAAGTCCCTATCGAAAATATACGTAAGCTTCTCCATTGTCGTCATCGGGTGCGTCGCGTCGTGCATCCCTCCAAATTGTTCCATGAATTGTTCGAGTATAGCCGTTGCTTGATCGCGCATCGTGTCCCTCAGCAACTCCAAGGATACGTTGTACCCGTAATGCAGTAGCTCGCACGCATACGCTGTGATCCCTTTCGTCTTCGTGTCTAGTAGCTTCTGCCCCTCCAAACTTTCCATCATCCTATCGGTCTCATCGAACTCAATGTCAAGCTCGACAAGGATCTCTTTGAGGAGTCCTGCAGGAGAAGTGCAATCCATGATGAGTTTGTTGTTCTTGCAACTCGTTAATTCTTTTTCTCAATTGTTGCAATTTTTTTTAATTTTCGGAAGCATTACGCACCATTTGCGAATCTCAAGCCTCCCGGCTGCCTTTTAGCACAGGGAAGATCGTGGGGATTGGCACCCCATGGCCTTGGAGATAGGCCTGCTTCTTTCCTCACCTTGCGGCACTCTTCGGTATGCTTCTTTCTCTTCTTACTCTAACTCTCATGTGCATGAATACTCTCAGGTCTATTTTGTGAGGCCCCCTGTGCCTATGCAAACTTAGCAACCTACCTCCTTGCTACCATTGCTTGCTCTTCTATTTGTTGGGCTTGCCTTCATTGCTCTAGAAGGGTACGAATGGCTAGAGAGCGTGCGTAAGCAACCTCGATTATAGTGCTATGAATTGGTCGACCTGTTTGTTTAGTTCTTGCCATCCACGATTGTGACACTGATGTGTGAGGTGTTTGTCTTATATAGGTGTTAAAGGTTAAGTCCTTAGGTTTGAGGTTTAAAATGGCCCCTATATATAAGGCTTTTTACCTAAAGGTCTACCTTTTCATTAAAATCTAACAAATTAAAAAAGCACAAGTGTAAAAATAAAAACAAGTTCATATCATTCCCAAATGTAGAAACATTGCAATATCATCACAAGGATTTCTTGCAAAATTAAAATAAATTTATCTTCAAAAAATTGGTACATATTTATAATTGCAATTGCAAAAAAACAAGTGTCAACTAGGAGCTTGAGTCCATCTTTTTCCAGAGTGAACTGTTGTTGCTACCCATTGTTTAATTCTCTCTGAAGCACGTGAAGCTTTTTAGAAAATCCGCTTCTTGTTTTGATTTGCATCATTAATGGCTCGACCTAGTTGCTCTGCAAGGCTTTCTCCCTCTCAAGTGAGGAACCAATGATTACATGGTAAAACCATTCAAACATTTCATGCAGTGCATTGCTTCGAACCACACCACCACCGTGACATGTACTTCCAAAATATGCACATCTCGCGGTGTAATATGACTTTTCCATATCTTGTGCACTCCACACGTTCAAAGATCCATACTTTTCTGCAAACCATGGTGCGTGTGCAAAAAGAATATGTTGCATTGAAAAAAAGAAGACATGGGAGGTCAATACAACATTGCAACAATAGTTTGAATTGAAGGTAAAGAGCTTG